>NC_089150.1:4271609-4411609 GCF_009819655.1 Sylvia atricapilla
TATTTGCCTTTTCAAATAGAACAGTCTGTGTTCTCTCACATTCAGTTCAACAGAATTAGGTTGGGGCTGTATTAATCATGGTGCGTCTTACCCTTTAATTGAAGTCACTACAGTTCTTCATCTGAACGCCTTTGGTGAGCCATGACCATCTATGGGCCGTGATGTTGGTAATTAATAATTTGTGTTTATTTGGTGTTGTTGAAGCTGTTGGCTGTGGTGCATGGGACTCTGACACTGTCCATACTGTTTCCCTTGTATCCCTCCCCTCCGTAGTGGTAATTGCAGCTGCCACCCACGGGATCTTCGTTGTTGTATACTCTGTGTGGGTCAGCAGTGCTGGGAGTGACTGAAGAAGCTCCCCTAGCTTCATACCTCTACCAAAGGTCTTGCAGAAAGAAGGGAAAAAAATAAACCCTCTGCTAAATCCATGTCTATTAAGAGGAGGAAGGGATGGCAGAAGTCTTTGCCATTGGCCGGGTCATACAAATAGGTGCATGGAACCCTCATGCAGTCCATGTCCAGAGGAGCAGGGCGAGTAGTGGTGTTTATTGTGTTGACATCAAGAGGCTGCAGCCCCAACAAGGACTTTTTATGTTGCTCACAAGGCCTGTGGCTCAAGCCAGATGTTCTGCTGAAGCAACTTGATGAATAGCTGGACGCATCAATAGTGGGAGATTAGCATCTCTGTAATTTAAAGTATTTTCCTCCCTCCTCTCCCCTGAGTATCCTGATGTTCAAGGCTGCCAGAAAGTGCCTGTAATCTTGCCTTTTAAGTCAAAAGTGTGGGAGAAGGACTGTTTTAGGTGTCTCTAGGTGCCCAGTTTGCTGTATGGTGCAGAACTGTGGGTACATCACATTGCTGAGGCTGTTCCATATGCAGATATTATGCCTGTTTTGTGAGTAAGTGTCTGTGGAGCTGCTTGAACACAGATTCTTATTACTGCTTGTGGGAGTCGGAATTTTGTACTCTTGTCTTCCAAACCGTGTTCCATCCAGCAAGCCCTCAAAGTCTTGTGAGACCATCACCTTTGCATATTTTGTCTGAAAAGTCTTCGCGCGTAGCTCCGCGTGCCAGAAGCCGCATACTATGTTTTCCTAAAAATTACGTTCGAGTTGCCAAAAAAATTGGTGGGAACTTGCAATTTCCGAGTTACAAGTTCACACGCCAACTGCGAAAGGAGAAAAGCCGACGTGCGAGGTTTTTGCAGAACCCTGACTGTCTCCCTTCCGGCTGAGCTCTAATCTGTGCTCCCACCGGTGTCGTGTGTGCCGACAGCCGGAGCAGGCACCGGGGCTGGCGGCTGCCTTCCAGCGTGTGGGCAGCCCGAGCGGCACAGGCAAGCGGGAAGGGAAGGAGGAAAAAGGAGACCGAGCTGCAGACTCAGACTTGAGAAGTAATTTCAGCCATGCCTTGGCGGATGGGAAACTGGGTTAGCGTGGTCTTTTGGAAAAACGCGGGTTGGGCAGTGAGAAAGGAGCGGATCGCCAGCGGAGCAGGTGGTCGTTTACAAAACAATCCGTCTTTTTTATGTATTTAGTAAGTCTTGAAGTAACGGCTGCAAGAGATCTGTTTGTTGCTGCCCATGCTCCCCTGTCAATTATTGAAAATAGCTTTTGCACATCCTGATTACGTGTGCTTAAATATTTTGGGGTTTAACTTTGTTAGTTCGTTTTTTTAAAGTCTTCAGCGGTTGCATGTTTGACATGGCTTTGTTATCCTAGATGTTATGTTATGATCTGGCACACAGAGCATTAATTCCTTTATCAGCTCTATTTCCTTTACAGTTGTTCATTTAATTGAGCTCCTCTGTGTATTTTGCAAAACAAGATGCATTCATTATAACTTGCAGACCTCAGATAGTATTGTAACATGTTTCAGAAAAATAGCACTTTTGTAGATAGTTGTGGAAGTTGGGTGTTTGGTTTATTTTTCAGATGATGGGAGGAAGCAGTAGCAGAATTCTTGCATGCATAATCAGTCAGAACTTTCCAGAAGCTCTTTATTCAAGTTATTTTCTTTTAAAGCTGTGTTTACTCTAAGAATTCGGCTGAGGCAGTTGAAATATGTGGCTGCAGTGGAGAACAAAATACACTGTATGTTTTGTTACTCTCCTTGTTCTGCTTTGACTTGTGCAAACAGTTTTAATCCAAAGGAAGAGATCATACGGTCTGTGACTGCGGTATCGTACAATCCAGTTTAGGGTGCAAATTACCCTCTTACAGCACATCCTGACATTGAATAGTCTTGTCTGGAATAGGCTGTAAATAGAGTGTATCCTTCTCTTTCACAAGCCCTTGAAGCAGGAAGCCACATGCCTTTAGCTCTACAGTGTTCAGGAGCCAGCACATCTGTGGGACCATGCACCTGCATGCGGCTGGAGATGTTCAAATACAGTCTTCAGAGCAGATTTTGAACATTAAACACTCATTTCTGGTTGTAAACGGCCTCCACATGCTGCCGGGGGTTCAGCACCAGAAAGGCCATTTCCTGGAGCATGGAGCAACCTCTGCCGAGCTTTTGGCAGTGAAGGACCCTCCCAGCCCAGGGCTGAACAGCTGGTTCTGGAGAGGTCATGGGGCCACAGTGCTCTCTGTTGGGAGGCTTTCTGTTCCACTGGCATCATGCATGGAAAAAGGTACAGCCAGCCACAGGAGTGCTCACGATTGTTCACTGTCATTGGTTGAGACAAGCTGGAAAGGCTCTCTTGGTGTCCTGCAGATCCTCTCTGCTGTTGCCTCTCCCTCTCCCAGCCGTGGCTGATGGTGGATTTGGGGTGGGCATTGCTCCTTAGCCATGGGTGAATGCAGAAGAGGGATTAAGAACTCGGTTCCCTGCATCCTGACTCAAAAGTAGGCATATGTGCTTTTTTGGGGGAGTTAGAAACAAATTGGTTTTGACAGAGCTTTTTTAGGGAGTTTTCTCAGGCACAGGATGAAATTTTGAGGTGAAAAAAAAATCACGCTTCTTTTCCCGCTTCTCTATTGGGCCAGTGTGGAGAGGACCAACTGTATTTTTGGGTGCTTGGGATCCATGTGTGTGGCTGTTGAGGAACATGTGCTGCATGTACACATCTCCTGCACAGAAATGTGATGGGGTGGAATCCTTGCTCTGGACTGAGACTGGAGCTATTCTTGGGAAAGAAAACATCAAGAAAAAATGGGGAGTGAAGGCACCTCTTCTGTCCCACTTATTCTCTTCTGGCTGATGTGAACTGGCATGCTGGGTGCTTGGATAGCATGTGTGTGTGTGTGTGTTTGTGTCTTAGCTTACAAACCAGTGTGCACAGACACATTTGGTCTCCCTGATGCCTTGTGCTGTCCTTGCTGTAATCTGAGAGCCACAGCCCTTGGACAGGGCAAGGCAAAGAGTCCATCTGTGTTTCCACAAAAGCTTAGCTAAGTGCATTTTTTTATATTGTGTTATGGGCCTGATTCTTGCGGGGGGTTAGATGCTCTCCATTGTGGATGCTCAGCGTTTTTGCAAATCACCCTGCTCAGAAGTTGGTGGTTACGGGGTTTTTTTAAGGGGAAAAAGCGTTTTTCCATTTGCTTCTCCATAAACTGAAACCACTAAAGAGCCCTTGCTTAGTTTTCCACACACCAGCACACACTGATGGGAGCATGAGAGGGACTGCAGGACTTGGAAGTCTTGAAGTGTGTGAAAACAAGAAGTCCTAATGAAAAGGATTTTGCAATTTAATTGTAGTGGGTGTGCCTTTGTTTGTGCAAAGAAATGAAAGTGCTGGAGGCCGAAGTGCTTTCTTTATCCTCAGAATAGCAAGCAGTACAAACTTCCCTGGCCAGTTCTGCCAAGGTGGCCGAGACCTGCAAGTCCCTGCAGAGCTTTGGCTCTCTGCTCACTGGGACCCATCCCATGGACTTTGAGCCTTCAGCCATCCAGCCTCGCAGGGCTCTCCAGAAATACCATCTTTGGCATGAAGAACCTTCCATGGGTTCCTGAGTGCCTTTCTCTTAAAGGTGTTTGCTCACCTCACAGATTCACTGCATTTGGGAAGACCATTGTGTCCTTTGCAGTGTTTTTGAGAGTCGTGACTTTCCCTCAGGATGGTTCTGCACATCTCCATGGAGCCAGTGTCCTGCTTGTTCAAGGCAAGGGGCTTGTTCCTCCTGCTCACTGCCTTGTCAACCCTTTTGGAGCAGTCCCTGAATCCCAGTGTGGTGCCAGGGGGCCAAATGCCCTGCTCCCTTCTGCATCAGCCTCCTGAGCTACCCTGTGCCCCACAGCAACACGATCCATTTTAAATAGATGCTGTTTGCAGCATCTTGGACTTGCTGTGCGCGGATGAGAAATGTTAACATAAATTCTTTAAATAACATCTAGTTGTGTTGAATGCACAGAATTATAAAACATTTTTATATTCTGAGACTCATTTGCATCTTCACATTAAAAACTGTGGTTTTCTTCTCAGGGAATGGTTGCAAGATCTGATTTGTTTGGAAATCAAAGCTAAATTTGTGTTTTTGCTTTCCTCTTTGCCCTTCATTTGACAAATTTTTCTTGTTCTATAAATACAGAATTGTAAACAAGGGCTAATCCTTAGCAACAACCTGGAAAGTTAACATTTCTCTCCAGCTCCTATTATAATTAATTCAGACACTATGAATATGATGTGATTTACACATAATATTCCTAAGGCCAGGAGGTACTAATATCTTGTTAGAGAACTGAGGAAAAGAACATGCTTTTGTGTGTGCCATATAACATAATTGCACTGCATTTTCTTTCATGAGAAGGTGTTTAAAGATGCTTTTTACTTTGCATTTGAAAAATGAAAGGCTTCTGCTTCTGCATTTGGCTGAAATTGTCTTAAATGTGTTTTCCCTCCTGCAGCAGTCAACATTGTCAAAACATTTTGCAAAGTACATTTTAATAATATGGGTTAGGACCACCATTATATTAATTTAATTCTCTGTGTAGGTAAATTCGTAAGATGCTTCCACTTTGTCATAAAAGTTTTTCATAGTAAACATCATCTGTTTTCCCTGTGCAAAAAAAGGAAAAAGATAATACAGTCGACAAAAGGATAAATGCCTTGTGTGAAAATTTCAGAAGTACAGCTTGAGCAGTCTTTCTCTCATGGTCCATCCTTGTATTTTATTTAATTTTCATTTAATTTTGTTTTGCTCTGTTTATATTTGTTCAGGGAGTGTTTTTGTAGTGTTAATCTGTGTAAGCCACATGCAGTTGAAAACTGCAACTCCCAAAAGGCTGTGATTAAAACATTATGGATGTGGCAAACCACAAATGCAAAAGGAAGTTTACATTTAGATTTTCTTCATAAAATATTTTATTCAAGTTTTGTAATACCTTGGTATCGTGGTCAGCATTGCCATAAAATTTCTGTGTTATATGGAATGATACAATCTGTGAAGCATTTCCCATTATGTAGACTCCATGTCTTTAAATTATAGCAATTTCTTAAGATTTTAAAGCAAAATGAGCTCTTAGAAGTGTGATTAATAGCAGGGAATGAGGCTAACACTGGGTCATCAGTGGCACTCCATTACAAAAAAGGTTGGACTAATAAAAGCATCCATCTATTTGACCAATAAAGCATTTGAATGATATGCTTATAGTTTTTATCATAGTGTAGTTACTTTGTACTGAATAAACTGTGATTTTACGTGCTGGAAAAGGAGCGTGGAACAGGCAGCACGGCTGAGGTGAGAGCAGTTGTCTCAAGTAGGGAAATATCAGGACTTTTATGTGAAGCTTGATGTTTTCAGAAGCCTTCAGGTTGCAGTGTCTAAATTTTTGAAGCTGCTGTGAAATATCTAAATCCCCCGTGACCCGTGCCTGCCTGCCCACAGTCATTCGGTGAGGCTGGCCCTCGCTGTCCTGCAGGGAGGGGAGAAAGGAGGGTATTGTGTGTAATCATTAATTCAGAGTTAAGTCCCCGGCAGCCCCAGACATCAGAAATACTCTGCTGCAGCACAGGAAATGGGGCAGCACTTCTGTTTTCCTGGTGTGCGGACGCCAACCCCGTCCTCGAGTCGCACCTTTCATCCTGCCTGCTATTATGCTGTCAACCTGATGTATTAAAAAATAGGCAGTTGCCTGAACAATACTGCATTTGGGTTTTATTTAAATACCTGTCTTATTAGTAGGTTGTACTGATTTCATGGTTTTGAACCTTTTTTTTTTCTTTTTTTTTTTTTTTTTTCTTCAACAAAAGGCTAAATATTTTCTGAAAAAGAAAACGAAGGTTCTTGGCCAGCTGTGGATGTCCAGGATTGTGCTGTGAAAAAAAGTAACAAATATTCTAAAACTTGTAAAAAAATGATGAGGGGGGAGGCTTCTGGACATCATGCTGTTTGCACATGAAATGGCAAGGGAGGGGAGATTAGTGCCAGGGCCAGCTGTGACCTTGGATGCTTCATAGATTGGAGACTGTGATGATTTTCCTCAGTGCTTGGCGGTGATGCTGGTGCTCATCAGAAGGTAGGAGTGAATCAGGGAGGGACAGTGGTGCAGCTGGGAGGCAAAAAGGACCCGTGGTATAGCCCACAACTACATCCACTAACCCCACCTGACTGCTACAACATCTTAAAGGGCTTATTTTACACAGGAGGGGGATGAAGAGACCCATGGAGGTCCCATGCAGGGATTGTGTCAGGGCAGGAATGTAGCCCGGAGCCCTGGATTAACCTCTACCGTTAGGACCATCCATCTTCTCTCCCTGTACTTCAGATCTTCCCCGAAATCCGTGTTCAGGATAGACAACTTAGAGAAACCTCCCTGGAGGAACCTGCAGTAGGAAATTTCATGAGTGTTACAGGGATGAGAGATGGGGCAGGAAAAGCTTTCTGGAAGGTGGCAGACCCAGGGGATTTGGGTGTCCTGAGCACCTTGAGGAATAAAGTCACAAAGCCACGGGGAGAAGCTGGGGGCCAGAGGTCTTGATTGCAACAAGAACATCCAGGGGACTTCTGGGTTAACAAAGAGGAGCTGGGGAGATCTACAAAGATCAGAGAATGGTGATGGGAGGCAGAGGCAAGGGGGCTGAGGGTGGGAGAGAGAAAGGAGGGGGAAGAGGGCTGAACCATGGCTTCATTGCTGCTGCAGGGCCCTGGCATGGCCATGGGTGTGTGTGTAAACGACATGTGGCCATGGGCAGGTTGGGCTGTGTCGAAAGCTGTTGTTCTGCTTGTTTGTTCTAGGAGTGAAATGAAGATTTTGCACCCCACCTTTTGCAGTTGTTGTTTCTCTGGGTTTTGCTTTTTTTTTTAATGCAAATGGATCTCTCACATCAGTGGTTTGGCCGGTAAATCTTGTTTTGTGAAACACTTTCAAGTGTTTTCAGCTCCTTTCTTTCCCCTTTATCGGAACAGATGCACAGCTCTGTATTTTCCCCTGCTGCCTGTTGTCTTGAGGTTGCACAGCAAGACTGCAAAGGCTTTTTTTGTTTGTTGTTGTTGAAGGGGAGGAAAAAACCCTCAATCCACAGAAGAGTTAACAGGATTTCACTTGATCTGCTCGTTTATGCAATGAGTAATGCGAGGTTGGTAACAGCAAATTGTTGTTTATAAGCAAACATGGCACTGTGTAAACAAGAAGGCCTGGTCCCCAACTGGTTTGATTTCATGGTGGTCAGCAGCTGATGCATGTAACGTACAACCTTTCTGCTTCTCGAAATGTCAGAAGAATGACTATTTGTTTGTCTTGAGTTCTTCCCAGCTGTTTACTCTGTAATGCATTTGCCTCAACCTTGATTCCCTAAGAGTGGCCCCTTTCTCCTCCCTGCTCTGTTTACATTAGTCCTGCCCCGAGTGTCACCTATGAAATCTGTTGATTATTCCACCTGGTTAATGTTAAATTGCTCTTGCAAGATGATGTGTTTGTTCATAAACACAAATGCTGGGCCCCTTGTTTACTGTACCCATGGCAGCAATCAGTTATTAAACAAATATTGCTTTGTTTGCGGGTGTGAGCAGCAGTTTATCCTGCAAGGTCTGGAAAAAAACCTTTAAATGCTGGGATTTTGATAAAGGAGAAAAAGGGGAGCTTGTCCCTGGAATGTGGCTGAAACTCACTTTGGTTTGCTTTGCTTATCTTTAACTTGGGTGAAGGGGCTAGAAAGATTAGCAAGTTGTTTGGTTTTTCCAAGAGATTTCCTTAGTGTAATGATATCTATCCAGTTGTTTGCTTTTTTCAGAAGGGAGAGAGCACTCCTGCAAGACGACTAGCACAGCAGTAGAAGTCTGATGGCTAGAAAATCCTGCATGGAGCAAACAAGGAGGTAGAAGGTCTAGGAAAAAGGTATAGGGCTATGAACCAGGTAATCACCCCGAAAGTACGACCTTGTGTTCTATTGTCAGCGTTTGGTCGGGGGCTTTTTGGTTTCCCTCTTTTCTCATGTCGGATTTTAATTGATGCATGTGCCCTCGATGGAGTTGGAAAAGGCAAAGCTTTCAGTTTTACTTCTGAGGAGATCTGAGGAAAATCTGTTTTAGAAGGAGAGCCTTTTGAATGGAGAGAAAATACCAAATTTAAAAACGCGCTTTGTTGCTCCTCCTCCTGCAAGTGAGATGATGAAGCTGCTTTTCTTCTTTTTATAACTGGAAAACTGCGTTTACATCTGCTAATTTCTCTGTGCTGCCTGTTTGTTCTTTGGTTTCTGGGAGTCCTAATTACCATCCTGGTAGTTGTTGCTTTTGGGTTGTTTTGAAAACGAGCAAGAAAAACTCGCTCACACCATCTTTGTTTTTCAAAATTATTGTTTGTTGTTGTTTCTGAGTGGGGCTTGGATTTCAAATGCCAGGCAGGACCTGTTAGCACTAACAGTAAATGGCTCGGGCTTTTCACACAAAGGGAGTAAACCCTCTTTGAGTGACCTTGAAAAAGAGACGTTAACTCTTTTTGTTGTGAAGGTGTTGTCTATTCCTGTATATGTGAATTCATTTGTTAAAATATGAAGGGGTTGTCTGCTCCTATATACATGAATTCATTTATTAAGATTACTTGGATACAAATTCTTAGAAAGGATAAAATTAAATAATTGTCCTTTTCATCCCTTGGCAAAGAAGACAACAAAATATGCATAGAAATGTGATCCACTGTATTCCCTAGTTTGGATCAGTGGTCCAGACATACTGCTCCTTTGGGCTGCTGGAGCAGTGTCAGGGCTGGAGGGGAGCTGGAGGTTCCTGAAGTGTGTAAGTGGACAAGCTGGTCATTAATTGACTTGTGTTACTGCCATGAATCAAACCTTTGCTACCATGAACAAAGTGAAAATAGTGAAGTGAAAATGGCATCGTGCAGAATTGTTAGAGTTGCACCTGGCTTTGAGGTGGTTTTTGATTTCTGGAGGCTGCTAGGGAGTTGAGATATTCTTTAATGGAGATGTGCATGGAGGGTGGGAGTCTAATTCATCTACAGCCAGCCCTTGGTACGAGGTTTCATGTTATCTTGTTGTAGCAGTGCTGCTGCTGTCTGGCACAAACTGACTGTATTTACTAAATGCAACTTTGGTCTTTTATTTGGTTGAACAGTCACCTGTTTTTCTGTGAGGCAGGCTGCAAGAGTTTGTGATGCAAGCTCAGAGCAGTGTGCATGCAAACAAATAAGTCCTGGCTGTGAGAGCAGCTCTGCAGTTTCTGTTCCTGTTGTGCACAGAACGGCAGGGAGCCTCACACTGCCGTGATGCCTGGGCTGGGATGAGCAGGTGGGTACCTCCCCAGGGACACAGGGCCAGCACACAGGGAACTCTGCACCTCGCCACGCTGCTCTTGTGAGCTTCCTTCTGGAGGAGTCACTCCTCTGGTGCTCGTGTCCGTGTGGTAGCAGTCACGGAATCGCGTGGCACAGTGAACTATGGCTCCTGGTTTGGCTTGGGGGTTGTTTTTGGCCACTCGCCATTCCTTCCCTTCCAAATAAACGATGTTCCCGGTGATGGTAAGGATGATTTCTGTCAAGTTCACGGCTGAAAGACAGCTCTCCCCAAGAGAGAGGAAGGAACCTCACTCTGCCGATGATGGTATGTAAATGATTACATCATATTTGCCAGTCACTTGGAAGTGGCCCAGCTCTAGAGCTTTTATGCATCTATGGCATGAGCTTCATGCTGAATATGGATTTAATAGCTGTCAAGCTGAGAGGCGTAGATTGAGATAGAGCTGGCTTTGCAAAGGGGGTTTGTTTATCCAAGGTGAGACTGGGAGTAACTTCTGTGTGCATGTGTAAAATGAAGGGAGAATGCGAAAATCTGATTTGAGGACAGTTGAATTGTCCATTGTCTGTCTAATGCTTTGGGTCTTACCTCATGGGAGAGAGTGAGACCTGTTGTCTTCACAGCTTGGTATGTTTTAGAGCACTGGTTTTTCTTGGTGACCAACTCTGGCTCTTTTGAAGAGAGCAAATGGCAACCTTTTAATGTCTGTTTCGATTAATTCTTCTTGGATTTGCTTAATCTCTGTTCTTACTGATTGTGGTCAGCAATGCCCTCAGCAGAAGAGACTTCCTTAGGGGTAACTGCACTGACTGGTTCTTTGACAACTTAAGTTGTTTGACCATGATTTCACAGTAAGTCAGTGTGGCACAAGTGGGATTAGGCTCCTGATTCCCCTTGCCTTCTCCTCACTGCAGCAGTCTTAAATTTCAGCTCTTGCAGAGCATCCGTCAGCCTTTCACTGAGCTGCCTCCAAATGATTTTGGGTTGCTGTGGCCCTGATGATAACACACTGCTGCTGGAAAGAAGGAACCCAGGCAGTGTGAGCCACACACCCCAGCAGTGAAATAGGCTGTGCCACTGCATATAGTTAAATAAATTAAAAATTGTGTTTGGCTGCTTCTAGACAGGAGTAGGTGAAGCTGCCATTCAGGGGACTGGAGGGTGTCAAGTGGACATAAACCCATAGCAGTGGTAACAAGCCAGGCTGGTCACCATCGTGACCCACAGGGAGGAGGTGAGGCAACCCGTGTCCTTCTTTTGGCCAAGGTGTTATACTCCACCACTTTTGGAAAGCACGGGCTTTTCATTCACTGAATTTAATTACAGCTTCACTTTTTCCTGCTCCTTGCTTTTACTTCCGTCCCCTCCCCATGGCTCTGCATCACCAAGAAGCTCTACCCCAGCGTCAGCAGGGCAGGGAAGGGGAGCAGCCCTGTGTAAACCAGGTGCCAGGGCCGTGGGCTGCAGGAATGCTCCAGGAGCAGTGTGGTTTGTTTCCCTTCCTGGGGAATCCAGCACATCACCTCTGCCATGTGCTCAAACTCCACTGGCCCAAGGCTTGGGATGAGTCCAGCTGAGGTGAGAGTGTCAAGAGGCAGAGCCAAGGATGCGCTGCGGGTGATCCCATTTCTTCTGGACCCTTTATTTCCTAAGCACTAAATGAAATTTCAGATACGTCTAGACATATACAGTGCACGATAAAGTTGATAATACATTAATCATTTTTAACAACAGGTAATATGCATAATTTATGGTGTTACAGTGCTATCTTTTTTGATATTTATGATGGATAATGCTCAGTTTTTGCCCTCATATTACTGCTTTAAATTATACCACAAGAAAATTAATGAGAAAGTAGATTTATGGCTTTCATTTGTTTGTCAATTCGGAAATTAATTGGGTGTTAATTTTAGCCGTCCCTCATCAGACCAGGTCTTTAGTATGTGTGCATTACTTTGCATTCATTGAAGCCTACCTCCCATTTACTGTGGGTCACTAGCTTTGCATACATTAAAATAGCCCTCAGGCTCATTCTCTTGATTACTTTTTGAACTGCCATGCATTAGAAAATTTACGCCTTTCTGTTATAATTATGAAAATTCTCTATTGGAAGATGGTGCTTGCATAACAGCAAGTGTACAGTCTTGCTCAGCGATGTAAGATCATATAGCAAATCCCAATACGTTTTTGTTCTAATCCTAGAAAATAGCACTCTCGACAATCTTTGTTGTGCGAGTTTCATCCTTTGAAATTTCAAGGATCCATTTTAATGCATTGAATTACCTCTTTAAGCTGAGGAAATATCAAAGGATTTCACCTCGTCGCTGTCTCTTTGTTTCCTCTTTCCACACATCCCGTGCATGTTCCTTCCCTTGCCTTGCTCCAGGTTTGCCTCTCCTCCTCCAAACCCCGCTGTCAGACGTGACTCAGCATCACTTTTTAGGACAGCGAAGCCTGATTTGCTCTGTTTGCTACTATTTTGGTTGATTCCTAAAGATGATCCTTAATTGCACTTTGAATCCCCTTCTCCTTTCTCCTACTCCTGCACAATTCAGCAACCACCAGTAGTGTGTAGGCGAGTGGCCTTCAAAGGGGTAAGCATGAAGTTTTATCCAAAAAGTACCCTAATGTACTGACAGTTGATCTATAGTTAGTTAGTACATAATTATACCTAAAATACACCCTGTCAGCAGGATAAATGACGGCTACTGAAAACTCTAAAAGCATGACGGGTGTTCACCCATCTGCAATGACGAGAGCGGAGGGGTTTGTAAGTTGAGAAAGGCTGGTGAGTTCAGCATGATCTGATTTAGTTAAATCGTGCCATATGTTGGGATAGCTCTCTCTAATAGTCGTGCTAACCACAAACACAGGCAAAGAGAAGTCATCTGGTCCACCTGGCTAGTTTGGACTTCCCTCCCCGGCATTATTTCTGCACTTAGCGTGGTGGCAGCCCTTGAGCTGCTCATGTGAAGCTGGCTGATTCACAGTTAATTGTGACATGGTGTAATTTAGTAAATGAGCAGCCGAACATCTGTACGCCTTCCCCCACGGCACATCAAGCCTTACCTTACACAAGGCTTTTAATTTCCACTAGTGAATCCTTTTTCTTTCACTGAACTCATGGATGGCGGGATGGTGCTGCTGGCTGCCTCACCAGCCTAGGCACAGGGTGTCAGCTGGAGGAGATGGGTGTTTTGGCATCAGCTGGGGGACATCAGAACATGGAAAATTCACTGGAAAAATTCACTACTGGTGGTGGGATGTGGAGCCTGAGGTGCTTTTCCTGGCAAGGCACTTGCTCCAAAGATTAAAAGACTAAAAGAGACCACTTGTGAGTGTGGCAGGGGTCTCCTGGGAGAGCTGTGGGGTCCTCATTGCAGATCACAGCAGTGCCAGGCTGGTGCTGCAGGGTGTTTGTGTGTCCCTGTGCTGTGGGGAGGCAGCAGCTTTGCTCCTGCTCTGTGTTCCCTCGCTGGTCGCACTCCGGAGCGCGTTTCGTTTTCGAGAGGTAAAATCCTGTGGTCGCGATGTTACGTTGTTGTGGAATTCTTCCAAACAGTGTTTGGGTTTTTTTTTGTTTTGCTTTGTTTTGTTCTTAATAATTACCCAGGTAAATGCCCTAAAATTATTCCTGGGCCTGTTTTGGGGAGCTGCTTGTGACAAATAGGTAGAACTTTTATTTCTAAACCATGCATGTATGGTTAGAATGCCTGCTGGAGAATTTTGGGCTAGATCGAGTGATTTGATCACTCACTTAAAACTGATTTTAGCATTGAATCTTCTGCCTATAAAAGTAGAAGTACATTTTATAAATCTGTGTTGTGTTTAATTTACATGTCCTTTCATGGCTGGGCCAAGTTCTTTAAGGGCATTTATTCTGCTTCATATAAATAATTGATCAGCCAAGTTAATTTACTTCTGCCTGACTTGGTCAACCTTAATTAACTGCCCTGGAATAAAGACTGAACTTTTTGTTAGCTTAAAATCTTTCACAAATGTGGCAAAGAAAGATTGTTTTATGACAACATTTTTGCTCTACCACTGATCCCAGGGGATGGAAATGCTTAATGATCCTTATGTGCATATATGTATTTGTAAACACCTCCAAGTACTAACATGTAAAATATAATCATCAGCCTCGAAGAAACTTTGAAACACACAGGCTGCATTGTGAATTTGCAGTCCACGTCGAGTCTGGAAGCATTTATAAACAGGGATTTTAAGGCCAGAAGACTCCAGGGATGTTTTTTAAAGGTGATGATATGCTTAAAGATATGGATTGGTGCTTATTGAGGAATCTTAAAAATGCCTCACCAGATGCCTCCGTGTATGATGAGGCATCTAAAGACATCTGAATATCAGTCCCTTAGTCTTTCAGACTTGGAGTGGGTCCTTATTCTGACAGGTGCTTCAGTCAGTAAATCCTCCCTCATGCTGAGATTAAACAATGCTGCTTAGTCTTCAGAAACTATACTGGTAGCAGAATTGCAGCAGTGGCACACTTCAGCGCCCACCTCCTGCCTACTAATCTCCATGCTTAACCTTGCTCATCTTAATAGGCCAGTGGAGCTGAGATGTGTATCGGCAGCATCTGTCTCGGTGGTGTTATGGACTTTATGGACTTATTTTTAATGCATTAGCAAAGAACTTTTTCAGAATTAAGATTCCTTTAGGTTCTATTTTTTTTTACCTCAAGACACAGATACTGGAGTGATCAAAAAGATTATTTTGTTTCAGGCAAGGTTCACATCTGACCTATGTTTGACCGTGTTTTTAAGAAATTGGCTGTCCCCTGCTTCTTTCCAAATCATCTGGAAGATGATTAGCTGTTGTCCTCCTGTTGACAGAGTGCCTTCTTTTGATTTCACTTCACTGAAATTTTGCTCCATTACCTTGAACATAACATATTCACTAAAGAGATGGGCCCAGCTGTAGGGCTTTGACTTGGTGTTTGACTGTGCATCAAAGGTAGAAAAAGTTCTGTGCAGGTTAAAATGGAAATCTGAAGAAACTGATCACTGTTCTGAAATTTTTAAACCAAGCTGACATTAAGTCAGAACAGCTCTTTTATTATGTGCCCCTTGATTTCAGGAAAAGGTTTCACAAGCTGTTGGTACTGCAGCCTACCTTTGGTCCCTTCATAGGAAAAAAAATCTTATGTCACCTTAAATAATTCAGAATCGTTCTGTATCCCTCATTACATGAAACATCATCGAATTTTTATATATATAGAAAAAAGAAAGATACTTGCACTGGTAATGACCCACATATTTTAAGCTTTAAAAATGCATTTTTCTTTGCAGAATTGATAAGAGAATCATTCTGCTTTCTAGAACACATGAGATGGACGTGGACTCTTCTACTGTTAAATTTCTGAAGTCAGAACCAGGTCTCCTGCCTGTCATGGAAGCAGTTGTGGAGTGTTACTATTTCTTACAATAAATCACTATGCATAGCAGCTTCTCCAGCACTGTGTTGGTTGTATTCAGACCAGAGTCACGGTTTGTGATACTTCACCTGGAGGTGCAGTTCAGTTCCCACAGAACCTAATTATGTTGCATAAAGTCAACCTTGCTTTGCATTTTTCTTTCACAATTTTGAATGACAAACTTCAGTAATAGGCTCCTGTAAGTTCATCTCCTCTGTGCTGGGAAGAGACAATTATCTCAGCCATCCTCGGTGTACGATCATCTCAGCTCATTTAGGTGTGCTCAAAAAGACAAATAATAATCATTCTTGCAGAAAGCTCTCACAGGTTGATTTTTCATGACATGACACTTAATGATCAAGCCAAACTGTGATTATTCATGTCAACTCACATTTGACTTCAGTGAAGAAATAAACAGTTTTATCTTTTTTTCCCGTGAAATACCAGTTTTCTATCAGAGGTATTTTAACAAAGCGCTTTTGTTTTGTACAGGCATCTAGTTTAAGCTATATAGAGGTTGACTGCTTGTAAATTGCTGTTCTTAAAGAAAAATTTACTTAAAGATGTTCACTTCTGCTTTTAAAATAATTTTTTGAAAGTTTAAGCATGGTCCCTTGACAAACTCTGTTTCCAGCTTCATTTCTTTGGGAGCTGCTGCCAGTTCTGCTGGGGTCTGTAGGGTGGTCACAACCAGCAGAGGGGCCAGGGCCCTGTGCAGCTGAGCTAATACTGGCTGGGGTTCTTCAAAAGGTAAAACAAAGCATGAAATTTGTCATGGAAAAGGTTCTCAAGAACTATGATCTTTTTCTGACCATATACAATAAATAATCCATCTTTTTCTTGGTCCTATAGGTTAGAAAAATTGTTGCAATTTCTACTGTTTTTTTTTTTTTTTCTTTCCAGGACCATTTTGCAGTCCTAGAGACAATAAATAATTTCTTGACCAGTTTAGTTGTGAATTATTTTCTGTGTCCCAGAGATATTTCGCTCAGAAGGGCAAGCCAACAAATCGTGATCAGGCAGTGATGGATCTGCTCCTCAGTGGTGCACATTCTTCTTTCTGCTGTCTGAGCTTTGCTTGGTGCTTCCTCTGACCCTACTGCTTATTTATCCAGGTTCTCACTTCCCTTTTGGAAAATGAGATGTACTTCTTTAGTGTTCTGGCACATGGGGTTTAGCATCTCTTTCTACCACAGCGGCTGCTGGAGGCACCTTCCAGTCATTCTTGAGTGTGTCCTTCCTCCATCGGCTTTGGTCTGTGAGGTGGGGACATTCCACCCACCATTACCATCATGCCCCAAAACAGTCAAAGGCATGAGCCTCTGGTTTTAACCCTGTAGCCCAATCTTTCCTGGTGGTCGTTCTTGTCCTCATCTGCTGCTGGGGTAAATTAATGTAGTGCTCAATTTCCTCCAGTTGAGACCTGACTCTGCATTTGGATGGAAGCAGAAAATGACATCAGTTCTTTCTTTTTGATTTGTCATGGGGTAAAGGAGGTAAATCCTTTTTTTAGCCGTGTAGCATATAAAAATTGCCTGGTATATCTTTGAGTGACTTGGGAGCTGTCTGTGGATTCTAACTCCTGTCTCTTTTTCCAAAACAACCCGTGCCATGCAGTCACTGCCTGGTGCGTAATCCAGCCTTGCCTGTTAGATGTAAACACTTATTTAGACCTTATCATGCTTATGGGCTTTCCTTACAGTGCTGAAAATGAAAAACACACCATACTTGGTGTGTATCATAGCAGGATCATGTTAAAATCCAAAAGCATTTCCTAGTGGTGTTGGGAAAGCTGCAGGTTTGTTTAGATCTCTGGAGCTTTTACAGAGGAGTTGACAGAAGCTTTATAATGAGTCTCCAAGCCCTTTTTTTCACCTGGCATAATTTGAAGATTTAACAAAACAGATTGAAAGAAGTTCCCGTAGACCAGCTGAGATTTATTTAAATGTAATCAGAATGTTTGAATCTATCCTACTATGATCCATGTGCTTGGTTTACTGAATTCAAATGGGTTCTTCCTGAAGATAAAGCATCTTCCTTCTGAGGTGAACTACCCTGCAGCAGGGGCATTTGGCTCACATGTCCATGTGGTTAGTGTAGGGCGGGCAGCACACTTGGGGCACACAGCTTGGCTTTCCATACCCCATCTCCCCTGGGTAGGGGGGGAAGAGGAGGGATGAGCTGGTGGAAGCCAGACAGGTTAATGGCGTTTAAATCCTGGAAGCTGGAGCTTTGCAGGTGGAAATACTTAAAAAACAAGTTATCATAATATCTCTGAGGTAGCAGTTTGCAGCTGAAAACGAGCACGTGTGACTTGTGTGGGGAGTCCTGTGCAGAAATGCTGATGTTAGTTCCTGGGGGTGTGTAAATCCCAGGGGTTCTGGGGTAAGGAGGTGGGTGCTTGTCCTTCTCCTCACTGTAGGCTTGTGACCCACTGGCCCTGTTGGTGAACACAGCGTGTGAAGCACCCAGGGACAGGCTGACACCAAGAGTCACTTGAGAGGGCTGGCTGAAGGGAGATAATGAGCTGTGGCTGCTGAGATGATGTTTAGCCAAGTAACACGGAAGGCTCTTCACTGTAATGCCGTAAGAGCATCCAAATCCAGACCAAATCCATAGCCAAAAACTTGGCCCACAAGACTAATTCTGTGAGCATTTGTAGCAGTTCTCCTGAAATGAAAACTGATGATGGTTCAGCACATCCCAGATTAAGCCTAAATTGCTTCAGAGTAATAAAAGGTGCTAATTTGGCACTATCATGGTATGAGTGAAAACCAAAATAGTGAGTGCTCTGCTTCACCTCCGTGCCCCTACACAGTGTATATCACATTTTTGATATTGTCCATCATATGTTGCCAAGAATGACTCATCTGTTTCAAAGGAAAGCATCCAGATGTAACTAGAGAAATTTAATTATGGATTCTGTGTGTTCGTTGAAAAATATTTTTTTTTCTTTAAGGGAAAAAAGATGTTGAGCAAATAATACTATATTTAGAAGAGAACTAACTTACTAAAATTATAGCTGTACCAACGGATAAATAAACATAAACTAGTAGCATGAACATTAATGAAAGATAAATCCTATGAAGGAAAATGACATATGTTTACAGTTTTGGCAGGATTTAAAACAGGGCATGTCTCCTTATATACAGCAACTGTTTTAACAGCTGCTTTTTTTTTTTTTTTTTTTTTTTTTTTTTTTTTCCTCCCCCTCCCTCCCCTCCCCTCCCTTAAATTATTTCAGGTTTTTGAGTCATGATGCAAGAATCTGGGACTGAGACAAAAAGTAACGGTTCAGCCATTCAGAATGGAGCGAGCGGTGGCAACCATTTACTAGAGTGCAGCCTGCGGGAAGTGAGATCAAACGGCGAGACACCTTCCGTTGAAATTGGGGCTGCAGATTTAGCACATCTCCAGCAACAGCAGGTACTGTAAGATGCGTTACAAGTTTCCTACCTACAGGAAAAAAAAAAAAAGCGTGAAGCATTTAAAACAACCCCCCTTCCCCACTCCCCAAACCCTTTGTACTTGCCAGGCAGAGGATGCTTTTTAGGACTCGCCTGTGACATTTCTGTGCGGTTTTTTGCCTGTAGGGGATTGCAGTTGTTGGTGTAAAGGGAAACCTTGGACTTCTCTTCCGGGGCTCCTTTTTAATCATTCCCTGGAAACACCCAAAGATCAGGGCTTGCTTCCGTTGCCTGTATGTGTTGAGTCTGGTGGCAGCGATTGGGTGAGCTGCTGTATACAAATAACTGGTTTCCAAAATCTGTCACTGGGTGGAAAACACACTAACGTTAAAGTTTTGTTTTTGCAACAAATTTTAATATAACCTAGCAACCTCTATCAACAAAATGTTTTCTATTAGTGAGGAAGGCTGCAGAGGTATCTGCTGCGCAAAACGTCAGAATGAATAAATAAATACATCCAGGTCAGTGTTCCTCAACTTGGAAGAACCCAATTGTGCATTTTGCCTTGGTGTTTTAATTAGTGTACATTCTGCGAAGTGACCGAATTCACCAGTGTAAATTATCCACATAATACGTTTTGGCTTTTATTCTTTTCCCTGATAAAATTCTGAAGCCCTCTGAGGAAATTTTACACCAAAGTGCTGGGCATGTATCATTAATGTGTTTGGGAACAAAGGCTGCAGCAGAGCCATGGTGAATACACTCACACCTAACCCTCACTTTCTCTAATGCAATAAGGATTCTTAAAACCTTTTAAATAAGCGATTGGCAGCTGGTTAAGACTCCCCTAAGTGTACAGTGATCTTTTTAGCAGGTTGTTGTCGAGAAGAAAAAAAAACCTGTGCTCAAAAACAAAGCAAAGTGAAGGCTTGAGGAGGAGTGGGGCACTCCGTTTGCCAACCTAAGACAGAAAGCTGCCATAATTAAACAAGTCAGAAAAATGGATGATACTAAATGCACAGACTTTGGTCGTTTCAATCATTTCGTCCTACAGGTTTTTACTTGAAGTGAGAATACCATCAGTGAGAAAATCACAGCCATGCTGAATTCATTACTGCAGTAGTCACACAAAACCACGGATAAAATTTCAATAACTGCAGGCCACAGTTGAGTAAACAGTTGCACTGAAACTTAATTCCTGTTGACTTTTCCCTCATTCTTTGCCAGGGGCACATTCTGATTCGTAGTGCAAAGACAACAGGGGTTACAGCTTTGATTAATATAGGACAGTAGAAGAGGAGTGGAACAGTAAAATATGTTCAATACAAAGGTCTCGTCCTAAAAAAGGATTCGTATGAAAATGAGTTAATTACACGGTGTTTTCCATAGGAGCACTATGGAATTTTCCAGTGAGGCTTTGTGCAGAGAGAAGCAGGGAGGGGGCATCATGCAGACATGTGCACACCGTGGACCAGAATGGCTCAGACCTCTGGTTTTCCACCACTAACTAACCCTGTGCCAGGGCTTCTGCACAGCCATCTCAGGGTGTCTCAGATAATGCTGTCACCTCACATGTAATGGCTGGTGTCAATTAGCTGCCCATTTGGTCAGTGAAGGGGTGGCACCCGTTCATTCCCAGTCTTCTAGCCCTCCCCAGACAGTGCCCAGCGCAGAGCCGAGTGCTCAGGGCTGGGAGTGGGATTGCCAGGCTCAGGATTGTTTTCACACAGCTCTGATTTTAGCTTGCAGTTTATTTATCCTCTGCCAGTACAGTGAATGTGGTTGGGGATCTTGCTTTTCTCCAAGTTCTTCAAAGACCTTTATGTTCTGTGTTTGAATTCTGCTGTTAATTGGTTTTGATGACTAACTTCTCCATGGAGTTTCTCTTTTATAAAGCAAGTTGATTGCAAAGTTTAAAACAGTTATTAAATAAAAAAACAACCAACAAACCAAATTCTGATAACAATAAGAGGGTAATCAGAGCTAGCATAAAAATATCAATCTTGGTGTTTGGAAAACATTTTTAGACGCTGAAAAGAAGAAAACCCCGTTGTTTTCAGACAGCTAATGCAAGCATTTACAGATACACATAAAACATGGAGCATAATGTTTAGATGTTTCTCCGTATACAACATATGCTCTCAGGTCACTTAACAGAATGCGTTCTACAAAACACTCCTTCAATACAAATGAATGAGTTCTGAATTAAACAGCTATTTCTTAAGAGCATTTCATTCAAATCTTTTCATTTTGCCACCTGGCACTTGTTTTGTCTGGAAAAAAAAAATCAGTGGTGGGTAGTTTGAGCTTTGCTGCTGTGGTTAGTTGTGTGTTCCCATGATGAGTATGGCAGAACAGTGAAACCTGCATGTACAGTGGCCTGTAAAAGCATCTGTGCTGAATTCAGGGTCACATTTTTGGTGGCATTTATGAATTTATTGGGACTAATAGCTTTGTTAGTATGAGAGAGGAAAACAGAAATACTTCAGGGTTTTTTTTAGGAAGTTTTAATGGGTTTGCAAACTTGTAAATATTCTACCATGGAAAAATATGGAGCACCACAGATGTTCATATGTTTGCAGGAGAAGTGTATGGTGTGTTCACTCTTGCTGTGAGTACAGGGAGGATTTGTAGGACAAGTTTTATGCTTCCCATGTCATGTTAGGGTGATTCTGCCATGTAAGGAGACAGACAGTGATGTGATGTTCAATTATTTCAGCATTAGAAATCTCATAAAATGTACTGTTAAGCTGGGAGTAGCAAATGTGGGGATGAGTTTGGTATTTATAATAAAGCCAAGTAACTCCAACTGATGTTTATAGTGGTAAAGTAGGAAAGGCAAAGCAATACAAGTGACTCTTCAGGGACAGTATGCCTGTGAAGAGCTGGGTAAAAGTGGAAATTCATATAGAAGTCACCCTCAGAACCAAAGGATAAGGGAAAGAGAACCTTTGTTCACAGTATTTTGGCCCCTGCTGGGGGTGGGAGAGGTGACCTTCCCACTGCTGCTGACTCCACAGGTGCCAGAGGTGAGCATCTCATGGCAGGGACTGTCAGGATGAGGTGGAGTGGGCTGGGGTTTGGTGACCTGCTTATGAAGTCTGGAGTAGGCGTGAAGGTTTCCTGGATCATTGCACTTCCTGAAGAGGTGAAGCTGGGATTTGGTGTGGGGCTCAGGTCGTGGGGGCTCAGGAGCTTTGTCTCAGAGTGCCCACAGAGGCAGAACAGAAAACCTGGGAACAGGGTTCCAGGCAGAGTCTGGCAACATCTGTTGGCTCTGAGGCATCATGAAAAACATCTGGGAGGTGCAGAATGGGTGTTGGAGTGACCCACAAGCTGAAGGTCAGGCTGGGCGAGGGAAGTTTGGGCAGAAGGGATGTAATGATAGGGTGACTCCTGCCTACCGAGCAGTAATAAATAAAGACTCATAGGGACAAACTGCCTTTTAATGTTCATGATCACAGCTGTAGTTGCTTCAGTGGTTTCTGACGTCTACTCAAATAGAAGGCTTGATGCCTCAGTCCTAGACAGGTTGGGTTTTTTTTTTTTTTTTTAAGCTTATAAATAAATATTATTTATTGCATTTTATTTTTATCCTCAGGACTATTCATTAAAGTGTTCTTCACGTTATTAGCAGTGAAACAAGACTATGAGTTGAACAAAGAGAATGATTACAAAGTTGAATCCTGATGTATAACAGCAAGACACCAAGTGCTGTGTTGCGTGGTGGCAGAAATACAAACCTCTCCACATCAATAGCCACATCCACTTTGATACCGTAACTTCAAGTACTGCCCCACGAGTATAAAACTCAGTGTCTTTGTCTAATCCAGAATGCTTTTGAACTTTGAGGAGGTATGACTTTAATAGTAATTTGTTGACAGATTAGCTGCAGAGATTGCAAAGGGTTATTTTGCAGAACTGGCAGGCTCCTATCAGTGTTCTCTTAAGGAAAAAAACACACACTGCTGTTTGCAATTGCTTGCATTTATTGACAACCTGCGCTGAGCAGGCAGAATTGGAATGTTTGGATAATGTAAACCTATAGCTTGTCTGATGGAGTGTAGTGTACTTTTAGGTAGTGCATAGATTGCTTGATAAAAAGGGTTACAAGGTGGCTGTGTTTATGACAAACTGGAATAGAAATACAAACCCAACTGGTATGCAGAGAAAGAAAGGAGGAGGTTTATGTAAAGGATTGTGGGGAAGTTTCTTTCTTCACTTCGTCTTTGAGCTGAACTATACTGTAATTATGAAGTGTCACTTCAAGCTTTCTGAAGAATTTAGATAAATACTAGTTTTGCCATGTGTCCACCAAGTAAGGAAAGAAGGGGGTTTTCCTTGAAAAAAAAAACTGATGGCATTATATCCTGTTTTGTACTTTTATTCCAGTAAATGTCTGCAAGTGAAAAATACAATTTTGTTCATTTATAAAAGAAGGTTTGATAGACAAAAGAAATTAGGGCTGGATTCTGGTCTGTGCCCAAGTCAGTGCCTGCAGTTGAGCTGTTTGTGGTGTCTGTGTGAAGATGCCATAGTTGGGCCCTTTGGCAGTAGTGTTTTCCTGAAATGTTGAAATGTGAAGTGTTAGATTGAGGGAATCAAACTCCAGAGGGAATATGTGGGTTCTTCAGATTTTGTTCATGTTCAAAGACAAGGAAAATGTACAAGAAATGGGGGATTTGGTGTATTGTTGAGAGGCTGTTTTAATTGGGCACATCAAAAAGAAAATTTGACTAGAAATCTGAATGTATCGCAGTGTAAATGAAAGAAATGCCCTTTTTTTTTTTTTTTTTTTTTTTTTTTTTT
Source organism: Sylvia atricapilla (assembly GCF_009819655.1). Classification (NCBI taxonomy): domain Eukaryota; kingdom Metazoa; phylum Chordata; class Aves; order Passeriformes; family Sylviidae; genus Sylvia; species Sylvia atricapilla. Next base: position 4,294,949 of record NC_089150.1, read on the forward strand.
TTTTTTTTTTTTTTTTTTTTTTTTTTTTTTTTCCTTCTGGTGAGTTTCATGTTATTTGCAAACCCGTGAGGAGAGGTTACAAACCGCATCAGGAGTTTTACGGTCCCATTGATCATGATGTGGACTTATCTCTGTAGAGCAAAACTGCTAAATTAGATCCAAGATAAAGTCTTTGTTTCATATTGACATAACTGGGTTAGACCAAAATTGTTTGTTACACTTTAAGGGAGCGTCCGTGTTGAGTCATTTTGTCCAAAGAGACATAAAGCCTAATTATTAAACTGCTCTTGCTATTGAAGGAGCCATTTGAAAGTATGGATTAAACTCCATGCAGGCTATTGGATGGTGTCTGATTTGTACTGTAGTACCCTCATAACTGAAGATTATAACATGGTGAAAAAAATGACTGCATTTTTAGAGCTTCTGCTGTTCCTTCAGATTCTGAAAACAACTTTATGCTTCCAGTAACTTTGGTTTTTATCATTCAGACTTTTCCCCCAAGTTCTGCCATGCTCCAGCATTGAACGGAAGGTGACATGATGTCTTTTTAGTCATTCAAATCTAATAACTTTTAATCTGAAGGTTAAGTAGTGAGATATAAACTAAGAGACGATAATATCAATTTTATGTTCACTGAAGGGCACAATATACCTCTTTCTAGTGGAGGGAAAATTGTGCGTAAAATGTCTTTTGCTTTTCAATGGAAAAGCTGTGGCTCTGAGAGCTTAGGAATGAAGCAGCGCTGGAAAAATTAAATAAGTTTTAACATAGGCTGGCTACCTTGCCTGGGTTTTAGAATCAATGATTTTTTCCCTTAATAATTGAATTTTTAGATCAGTTGTCAATGAACCATGCTGAGAACATTCATGCAGCATTCTCTATCCTCACTATTGCTAATGTCTTTGTTATAACTACTTATTGACACCAACAAGCCCTAAATTTTCTCTAACTGTTGAAGGGTAAGGGGAAAACTACTACTTAGTTGCACTTGCCAAGATATTGTTTTCTCTTTGTCTTGATTTTGTTTATTTGCTTCTGAGGTCTTGCTAAATAACTGCAATAAACCCGAGTCCTCAGAGCACCTTCACATTGGCACCCAGAGCTCTGCTCTTGTGTGTGCTGGTACAAGCATGGACATGCAGAAGCTGGGTCATTAGACATGTGATCACCTGGGTTATGTGCACATCCAAATTCCAGAAGTCCTCTGTAGGCTGTCCATGTCTATTTCTGTATTTATTTATTGTTTTACATAGCTGCTTTTACTTCACCTGGTAAATTAGGATCAGGCAGTAATCATTTAGGTTTCTGTGGGCTCTTTGAAGGGATGGAGCTTCTGAAATGTATTTGCTGGGTTGATTTTAGCCTGGCATCTCTGTGAAAATTCAGCAGTGGTGTGTTTGTTCCCAGCTGTTTTCGTAGGTGTGCACTCTCCCCTTATATTTGCTTATGCTTACTCATAAGCAATAAAGTTCCACATTCAGGAGTGCTGTTTAGGGAAAGCCCACAAAGGAATGCTTTTAAAGCTGTTAGCCAGCACGTGTATACACTGCAAAAGGCTTCCAGCGAGCATCAGATATGAATTAAAGTCTATTTCAAGTGATTGATGTTATTCAGATTATTAAAGACTGTTCCTCCTCCAGTGATCCTCATACTTTAAGGGTTGTTTTAGAAGTGGTGCAACCACTTATTTGTAGCAAATATATATATCTATATATCTATATCTCAAACTTAAATGGTAGGGTGCCTACCAAGGTGGTAAAGCAGCCTTTATTCACATGGAACTCTTCCTCATCGTGGCTTTTAACATTGCAGGATGCTTAAGCATGTGCCTAAATGTAAGTGCTGGACTAGTCTGATTAAGGTCACTAGTACATCTCATGCCTGTAAAATTAGGAATGTGCTTAAGTACCTTGCTGATTAGGCTTAAGTAATTCACACTAATACGAAGTTGCATGGATTGCTGATATTTTAGGAACTAATTTAACTTTATTTGGAGACGTGCAGCATGTAGGGAGATTGTTGGCAGTGCCTGAGGAGCAGCAGTGGAATTGCAGCTGTTTTCAGTAGCGTAGGCCCTTGATTTCTGTGGAGTTTTGTCTGGCTTTAAAATATTTAAATAAGAACAGAATCAAATGCCATGGTTTCCTGCATTATGTTCTTTCTCTTGGGGAGCTCCATGGGTATCCCAGCAATGTGAGAAGAATGTTAACAGTACTGTTGTAATTTATAACAGTGATGTTGTAAATAACGATTGGGATTTGAAGTAAAAATGCAGAAGTTGTGAATACTCTTCATGAGTTATTTACCTGCAGAGCACCCCCATTAATTAAAAAAAAATTAACAGAAGGTATCTTTTGGAGGCTTAGTGTAAACAGTGACATTATATAATGACAGTTTTGTAGGATAGTGTTGCTTGTTTGTTGCTGCCTTCTGTGTTTGTTAGCCATTGCTCCCCTGCATTTCCAAAACATCAACTCTATTTGCAACTTGTTTTAATAGTGCAAATATATCTCCTTTTTCCCTATAAAGCTACAGATTGTGTCTGGGAGTGTATAGTCTCAGACATCCCTGAAGCCTGGGGCAAGTGCAAGGTTTATACAAGTTGGGCTTTTCAATTTATTTTGAATCATATTCTTTCTTTTTCTTTTAAGGGTTTTTTGTTTGCTTTTTATTTGTTTTGATTTTTTCCTTTTTTTTTTTTTTTTTTTTTTTTTCCAGGATACTGAAGTGTAGGGCTGGTAAAGTGAAGTTGAGGAGAGTTGGGCTATTTAATCTCTCTGACAATGTGTTGTAAAACTCATCAGTTCAGTTCTCCCCTTTCGCCCCCAGCTCTCAGAGCATGTTTCCCCAGGCAAACCAAAGAGAAGGATGCAAGAAATGGATAAATTTCCTTGTGTTCTGTGTGCTGACCTAATACTGGTTCTCATTTAATGACCATGGGATTGAGGACTGGGATGGTTACAGACAAGGCATCACTGGGCATGCAGCTGCATGCCTGGAGATGGTCATTTTTGCATGGTAGAACACTGCAGTTCTAAGTTAGGTGACCTCTTTGATCAAGCTTCAAGGGTGAACTAATTCTTATATGCATGTTTGGGGTCTTCTTACCTTATTAATAAAATAAGCAAGTTTTTGAAAGGATTTGGTTCCTTTCTAGCAAAAGGCATCGTTATTGAGGGGCACAACACAAATGTTTCGAATTGTAGATGCAGAGCAAGGTCACAGTTTGCCTCCAGAATCTGAAGTAATCAGGATTTTATTTCAGATAAAACCTCTGGGGCTGATACTTAAAACAACTTTTAACTGGCATTACGCAATTGCTATGGGTCACTTAGCCAAATATTGTGTATGGGTCTTTTTTCTTATTTTCTTTTTTTTTTCTTCTTTTCTTTTTTTTTTTTTTTTTTTTTTTAAGACTTTCCAAGTTCAGGTGGATTTCGGCTTTAACAAACTCTACCTGGAATTAAGTGCAGCCAGGAGGAGGGGGAAAAAAATCTTGTCTATTTGAGCTAGAGTGATCACAAGCTAAAGGAATGTGGCTGCTGTTGGGCGTGCTCAACAAGTTTTCCTTAAATTTTCCTTGTTATTATCACCGATACCGAGAAACGTCTGCCAGGAAAGAACTGCAACACCAGTGAAATGTATTAAGACCACTGACTGTCTGACATTCTTGCTTTTTTTTCCCTCCTTTTTTCCCAGTAATCAGTGAGGTACGTGCAGAAATAGGGGTAAGGTCCCTAGCTTTTCCCAAGGACTGTGTGGGCAGAGGGTGGATCTTCACGAGTACCTTCTGGCATCCTGAATCAGCAGCAGACCCACAACTTTGGGAGGATTGGCTGCTCTCTCATAGATGAAGCTGGAGCATTTGTGTTCTTAAGCCGTCACCGTTTTGTGTTTCTGTTTCCACATAATTAAGTGATTCACTGTAAAGAAAGGTCAGACAGGCGCAGGGAAGGAGAATGGAACTTGATAGAAGTAGTGGGGCTCAGCATCTTGCAGGAAAAATTAGAAACAAGATGGAACATAGTTTTTTCTCATGGGTAAGAAAGCATTTGGAGCATCGGATCCTCACAGTCCAGTCTCAGCAGTCTCCAGGAGAATTCTTCTGGCCTCTGCTTAAATGAGAAACTTGATCTACAGATGAGCTCACCTAGGAAAGCTCTGGTTTTGGGAGAGTGGCTGCAGTTTATCTGACTTTGTTGTGTTGCATTGTACTCACTCTGCTATGTCATCCCTCTTCTTCAGGCTCAGAGCAGATGGACAGGTGTGTGTGGAAAACAACTGTTCTGGATTTTGTTGGAAAGCTAAATTTCAAAGCATCCAGTGTGCTGAGTGTGCAGGTGTGGGAGCTCTGTGTCTGGAAGAAACCCCAAATCTGTCCTCTGGAGCAGCTGGCTGGGGCATTCACTTGTAGCTGTAGGTGAAGTGCTTTCTGTAAGGTCACAGGGAGGGTTTGGTACAGATAAACCTCCCCAGTGCTTCATTTTAGTGCCTGTTCTTCTCTCTCAATAGCTGTGCTGGTTTCTTCATCCCAGACATGGTATTTGGGTAGCAAAAGCAGTTGTTTTGTTCAGGGAAAACTCTCTACTTTCTTGCCTTCCCATAGCTGTAATGCTGTATTACAGATCTGAGAGAAAACCCTCCAAGTCAATAAACAACAAAAAGCAGACTTATCTTTTATAGTTTCTTGAAAAAATGTAAGGTTATAACACTAAAGCAGGTTTTATTAATCTAGGCGTGAATCCATATTGAAGAAATAATCCACTGCTTCTTTTCTGCTTCTTGTCTTTTTAATTAGCGCTGGCAATGGGATTGTTAGCTTTTAAGATATGGTAATATGAGCCTATTATATTATTGAATATAATACTCAAGAAGGTGCAAGGAATGCTGGTAACTGTAGCTGTTTTATTGAGGAGCTAAAAGAGGGCTTTTTGCTGTTCCACACATCTTCCTTTATGACTACTGGGGTGAAGCCTATATTGGCAGCCCTTCCCCAGGTCCCCAGAGCAGCTGTTCCTGGAGCAGCCATCCCAGCAGGTGATGTGGGACTCTTGTCCCTTAGTCCAGTCTGGCAGGATGGGTCTGAGCCCCTTTTCACAACACAGTCAGTGTTTGGAGTTTAAAATAGTTCTGATGCCTTTGCCTTGAGAAATGATTCACCAATCCCTCTGATTAATGCTTTTGAAGTGTTTTACTATTGGTTGCAGTCTCTTAACTTGGGCAAGGACTGGATTATAAGGGTTTAACAGTGATTAGCTCTGTTTACAGTATTTTTCTTGCTCTGAAAGGTACGGTATTTGCTTTGCCGAGGGGTTTTATTTTACAGAGTTTCTGTTGACCACCTGCTTTTTTCATAATTGGTTACAAGGACAATTGCTAGGCATATAAATAAAAGATACGGCCTTCCAAGGCTGTGTCATAGGGACTGTACGTCAAAGATTCATAAACTGTGAGCAAAATATGTGCCTCTCCCTGGGGGCAGGGAAGCGCGTGCCGTGTTCACGTTTGGGGATCCTTCCAGGTCACAGAGAGCCCGTGGTAGGAACTTCTTCAGTGCTGGCTGATGTTCTGGCTGGGCTGCAGCCACGCTCAGGATAGGGCAGCCCACAGCCCAGGTTTGCTGTGAGCTCCTCTCTGGTCTTAATATTTTTCTTTGTGGGTTTTGGTAAAACAGACTTTTTTTCCCCAGTCTTTCCATGCAGACCAAAGCTGGGGTAGAGTGTCAGACACTCCTGAGTCTGCCTGATCTGTGTCTCAGCAGTGTGTCAGTGGAGCTTTCAGTCCTGCCAGGTCTTTTGGTGCACAACTCTCCATTGTGAAGTTTTTCCCCAGTGCCTGACTGAAAGTCTTATTGTGGAATCATAGAGTGGCTTGGGTTGGACGAGACCTTATGATCATCTCATTAAAACCCCCTGTCATGGGCAGGGATGCCTTCCACCAGACCAGGTGGCTCCAACCCTGTCCAGCCAGGCCTTGGACACTTCCATCTTGGATCACCTGCATCTTGGGCTGACCAGCACTTGGAGTTCAAAACAGTGTAGATAAACTCATCTTGCCTTTGCTAGGCAGGACAGAGCAGCAGGGAGAGCAGCCAGGAAGCGCCTGGCTTCTTCCAGCTTCTTCACAGCTATTGCACCCAGAACCCAAGTTAAGGAAAAATGAAGTTACTGGATTCTTCTTGACTACATAGCTCAGCTAAACCTCAAACAGCTGTAGGTTGGATGCATTCAAAGGGACAAAAGTAGCACTCAAAAAATACAAAATATCGGGCCCAAATTAATTGGTTTTCCTAGTGGGAAATCCAATCAGATTGGATTTACACGAAAAGAGCACCCAAGAAAGATGTGCCTGGAGACCCCTCACAGTAACCCATCCTGTTCCTTGTTGTGTATCTCATTTCGTATATTGGCTCTTCCAGAAGTATAATTTTTATCCCAAGAAAGTCTCTTTGCTGTTGTTTCCAGGCCACAGTCTGGTCTGGGAAGCTGCTGTCTTTTCCACACATTGTGTCCTTCCATGTCCAGTCTTGTATCAGGTTGTCCTTGGAACAAAAGATGAGCCAATGAGTGTGTTTTCCCATTTAATTGTATATGTCAATAATCAATCTTTTGAGAAGACTCAGGCCACATGTTTCTGAAGAGGCTGCACTTCAGTCTCCATCCCAATCACTGTCCTTCATCACTCTCTTAAATCTGAGGGAGAAAACAGGAGGTTCAAAGGGGGACATGGCATGGAAGAGTGAGTGAAAACTTCATTTCATGTTCAGTGCACAGAGTCCACCCGGATCCCCCCAGTAACTGCCTTAGCCACGCCTCTGTCATTTGGAGGCCTCTGTTCCTGTCTCTGCCAAGTCCCTGTCGTCCACAAGACAAGACATCTGCAGTGCATTTGTTTAAAGTGGGGAGATGACAAGCATTGAAACAGATGTTGGAAAGCAGAGCAGCAAAAGGCTTGTGCTCAGTGAATTGCCCATCGGGCCGGGGCTGTTTGATGGCTGATTACAGAGTGAGCCAACTGTTCCTTCAGAGCAGGCTGCACCCAGGAGATCCCCTGGTAAGAGATGTACTTTGCCAACATGTGGTGCTCTCTTTGTCACCGTGCCTTTTCAGATCTACCTGGGGAAAGCACAGGGAACAGGATCATCATTCAAAACCCTTTAGATGAGTAACACTCTTGCTTATCCAGGCTGAATTATTCCTGGTTACGAGTTGAACCTTTGGAAAGCATCAAGAGCGTGCCTCGGCATCCAACAGCCAGTATCACTCATTAGTTTGAATGAAAAGCCTGTGCAGGCTTTATCAAAGCTACAGAGAGTTTTATCATGATCAACATAAAACAATATTCTGTCTGAAACCTCTGCACCATATTGCCATATAAAAAGCAGCTAATGTCTAGTGATCCTTGGTATATGAAGCAATTCAGGTTTATCACAAGCTGACGTATTATGCTTTGACAGCAAAGAATCCCTTTGTACCTGATCTCATGTTTCCTAAGACCAGCTTTTCACCTCCTCTCATCTTGTCTCTAGGAGCTGATCCCCTTGTGCTGGGGAGGTAGAGCTCTTGTTAAATGAACTCATGAAACCTGGAGTATTTACCTGTTAGTCATCTTGGGCAAGTCACGAACGTGCTGAGTAAGGGAGCTGGGCTGGGGCTCAGTTTGTTCAGTCCTGTGGACAGGAGCTGGATGGAAAACTGGCCCCTAGCAAGGAAAAGCACCCCTTCATATTCTCATGTGTTTGACAGGCATCCTGCAGTGAATGCCAAGGACACAAGGCTGCCTCTTTCCCCGGGTAAGGCACGTTCAGGTCCTGCACATGGTGCTTTCCCAGAGCTGGAGGGGCTCCTGTGCCTGGGCTGACACCAGTGGAGAGCTCACCAGCATGCCCTTCACGTTTACATGGGGTTTCTGATACTCCACGTGCATCCAGAGATTCCACTGCTACCTTATCTAAGGGAAGGAGAATGGGGTCTCCAGGCTGTTTGAGCTGCCCACAGATGTGGTATCTGCCAATTAAGGACTGTTAGGCACCATCACATTTCCATCTTGTCCTGGTTGAAGGAAGGAGTGCCTCTCCTTCTAGTCCATTTTTCTCCATCTCCTTTTTTCTTGGTGATTTTCCAGACAGGCAGTAGGTGACACAGGCACATGGTGAGATTTTTTGGGGTGTCCTGTACAGGGCCAGGAGTTGGACTCGATGATCCTGATGTCTCTTCCAACTCAGCACATTCTGTGATAGCCTTGAAAATCATTACTGGATTGTCCCAGTCTTTACAGGGACTTGAACCACTTTCCAAAAGCATTTTATAAAACTGGCTCCCATATGTCCGAGTGAAAAACACTGGACTGTGCTTGAACCTCCTTATATCATTATTGTTATCCAAAAGGATGAAAGGAGAAAGATCCAGGACACCTGGAGGGATGAAGGGAAGCAGAGCTCCTCTGTGCCTGCCCTGCAGATTCCTTACCTGACCAGCCCATACTGAGACACAAGTGGACTGCAAATCTTGCTGCCCAGCCAGAAGAGCCAAGAGGCAATTCCCTTTCTGCCCCAAAAGCTGCTGCCATCTGCAGAGACACAGAGCTGCACCAAGGGACTTAGTTTTCAGGAAATCTTGCTGATACCCTTGTTTTGCAGGTAGCAGCCAGGGCAATGCCATGGTTGTGTTCCATCCAGCCTTTTCTCTCTTTCCAGAGGAGCTTCAGTCCTCTGATCTTTGTGCTCCTCTCATCTGAACACAAATACTGTGCAAGAGTTAATCTGCCAAGGCTTTGACCTGAACATAGAATTGAAGGGGAGCTAGGTGCATGAGTATGCTTTTGGTCATCTAAAATGGATGTTCCACTGAATAATGAGGGAATTATTAAGTGTTATAGAGTTGTTATTATTTATTTAGAGATGTATTGTTCCCAGGCTTGTGCTTACTCTTTAGAAGTGGGCTTTGTGACTTGGCAGTGCAATCAAGAGTTGGACTTGATGATCCTAAAGGTCTTGTCCAGTATAAATGATTCTATGGTTCCACCTTGTCATGCAGTGCTGGCTTTGGGCTCTGCTGGGTTTGGTTCTGCTTGGATTTACCCAAATGTTTTGCAGAGGCACACTGGAGATGATGTGTGAGACCCCGACCACTGTGTCCCTGCCCAGAGGTGGCCCAGGGCACTCCCCACTGGAGCAGGGCCAGGACAAAGATCTCTACTCACATCCTGCTGCCCACCACCTCAGGGCTTCAAACACCTTGCTCCTTCCTTCCTAAGATGCCCCAATTTAGGCAGCATGTGTGGATTAAGATACCCAAAGTGTGCTTGTTGAAGGCAGCTGAAAGCAGAAGGAAGTGGAAGGTGTCCCTGCTCATAGCAGGGGATATGAAGTAGTCATCTTCCAACCCAAACCATTCTAGGATTCTGTGATACATTCTATGAATATTAAAGGATTGACTGATAACTTAAAGTGCAGATTGTGCTCACATCTTCCTACAGATGAAGCAGTGGGAGAAATGTTTCTAAGTCTCATAGTTCTGTGCATGGAGATGAGTTTTTTGTCAGGTACAAGATGCAGTTGAAATAGGTCAGTGCTGTTACTTGTAGAAAAAGTGTTTATTTGTGGCCTTAAAAATGAAAATCGTTACACCAGAAGATATTAAATAATTGATCAATAGTGGAAAGGTTCTTTCTGTAAATAAAACTCCAGTGTAATTAATAGCTCTGTGCTCAGTAGTGTGCATGCAAAAGAAGCTGGGGATGCAATTAATGTGTCAGGGGCCTGAAGGACATCTGCAGATAAGGGTTAAACAGTCTGTTGAAGCTGAACTCATGAACCTGGTTAAACTGCTGGACTTGTTTGTTTCAATAAAACTTTCGTCTCTGCTGTGTACATATTTTATAGCATTCTGGAAGAAACACTTAAAGTCATATTTTTAATATAATGTTGGTAGCAAAGTATGAAGGACAGAGGAGGTAACAGAGAAGGCAACTTGCTAATGCAAAAGCAGTGTACTGAAAGTCACTTTTATTTCTTATTTATAATCTACATGCACACTCTGGATAATAGATGACAACGCTCATTCAGTACTTTAACTTCAAAGCAGAGAGAAGGCATGGATGACAGAGCTGGGCTGGAACACAAAGGTACTAACAACAAGAGGAAAAATGCCTGTTTACTGGATTGCATTTGTTAGCACGCTGTCTTCAGATATTGTTCCCCCAGGAATAGTGAGAATATGTGCTGCACGAACAATGATTTAACATCTGAAAATGGTACTTAAAGAGTTTTCTGTCTGGTAGTAATGTGATGAAGGCTTCTGAATGGAACCTGGGGACTTCATTTCTTCTATTTATCTATATGTCTCTCTGGTTTTAGTCAGTGGTAATTGCATATTTAACCCCTTAAATGGGTTTAACCCTCTCAGCACCAACTTTTTTTTATTTTATTTTTGGTCTCGCGTCTGCTTTTGTTACACTACAGCCGTGCTGCTCTCATTCCCTGCCGAAAACCCAGGAAGACAAAAGGGATTTTGGAGAAGTTGTGGCCAGGGAAGTGCGTCGAGAATAATACCAAGCTCCATCTCTCCTTCTCCCTTCTCCTTTTCTTCCTTTTTTGAGGAAAGCAGTAGATAACAGCATCCAAGGAGAGTGTTTTAATGGGATTCAGTACAGCTGGGAGCCTTATAGCAGAGAGTGAGAGGGAGAAAGAGGGCTGTAATGAGGGGGGAAGTTGCAGATAGAGCAGTAAATCCACAGTATAAATTTGCTGCTTACTTCAGCAGTCTACTTCTTTGCATCTTTCTCAATTAGCACTTGTTCTGGGGGGCTTGCTTAATAGCTTATGTGAAACAATATTAACATAAATTGTTGAATTATATCAAAATCTTGAATTCCTCCAAGACGTAAAATTGTTTTTAGCTAGGAATACATCTGCAATAAAACATCATCTAGTTAAAGTAAACGAGCTCTAAGGAAAGTCGTAAGATTGTAGCTGAGCTACTTTTACAGTTTATTTTCATGGTATTTAAATTATGATACCAGTGGGTATTTTTAATTAGTGCCTCTTTAAAGTGTGCACTTGTCTACATAAGCCATTTTGGCAAATTTGACTCATTCATACCGTGGTTGCTGTAAAAGAGGCCAGCACAGCCTGCAGGAATTGGAATTAAAAGTTTCTGCAAGCTGTTGTCGACATGACCACATCTCATTAACTTAAGAAATGGAGATTATTTGCCTGAAAGCTTGATTGACTAACAGTAATCAAATATTAGGCTCAGTGGAGAAGGAAGAGGAAAAACAGCTTCACTGTTGTGATCTATATCCTTAAGTGGTGTGTGGTTCACTTTAAATAGCTGTGGCATATTTCTGCTGTGCCAGACATAAAGGGGAAAAAATGATAAGACACATGGCTTTATGAATAATCTGAGGTTAGTTTTATTTTCCAGTCTGACATATTATTTACAAGTTTACCAAGAGTAAATATAATTTTTCTGATGATTCTAACATCAAGAAGAATTAATTATCTTGAAAATAGTTTCAAAGTTTAAGCACTGGAAATTGCTTAAATTCCTGATTATCAACTGTTAAATAGGCATGAGCCTTAAATTGTATCCTAAATCATGTAACTGTTTTTAATGAAGAAGATGAGGTAGGTAGCAAAATGTTTCATAAAAGAACCAAAATAGTGAAGTGCCTTTTTCATGTAAATTCTTTAAATAGCTTGGCAAATGAAACGCTCAGAAAAAAAAAAAAATCTATATTTTGTGAAATAATTAAGGGATGGAGTAGGAAATTCAAAAATGTTTGTGCTTGAGAGAGTGGCAGGGTCAAAATTCAGCGTTGTGTGTTTGCCTGGTAAGCAAAGGACAATGTCATACCTAGATGGAAGTTGTGGCACACATTATTTAAAAAAAAGGGTGCAGTTAAACAAAAGAAGATAAAGTCTTGCACCTTTTTATGTCTTTGAACCGAGAACATGTGCTGCATTTTACTAAAGGAACATGAGCCTTGAATGTAAGTAACTGGTTTTTTGCATTAGGTACTCCCTGGAGGTAGCAGAAAAATATCATGTCCCTGCATGAAATGCGAATGTGAAATCTACCAGAAAGAATATTTATGACCATTTTATGCTTGATTAGACTTGGATGACATCTGTTAGAAGACAGGGACTGGACAAAGAGAGAGACGCTCGGGGGCAAATGTTAACAGAGTTGTTTAGATGATGCTGGGGCAGGAGCGTCCATTTACTGCCAGGCAAAACATAGGAATTGTGTTAGCGAGAGTGCAGCTGACAGGAATTCGCCGTGATGGAGACAGTGTAAACTGACGGGCTGAAATAGTAAAATGCAGCTGTTGATGTTCACCCGCGCTGCCGCGATTTATGGGCAGGTATCGCGGCTGAACACAGATACTGTAACTTCCAGGGAGCAGATGCATTAACAAAGTTATATAAATGTGAGTCAGCTATAAAAAAGCGACATCTTCACTTTTTAAAGTTGTTATTCCGCCAGGCTGCGCTGAGAGTTGGAAGGACTTTCCGGAAAGAAAAAAAGCTGGTGGTTTTTTTTTGTTTGTTTGTTTTTGGGTTTTTTTTGGTTTGGGTTTTTTTGTTTTTGTTGTTGTTGTGTTTTCCTGTCTTTTTTGTTTTTTTTTTTTAACTCTGCAGAATACACTGCTCTGAAGCAATCAACCTGATTGTTTACTTTCCCCTCCTTGCTCTAGCACTGGAGCTTTTCCCCATGCCAGATCCTGCTTTTTTCTGAATGAAATGAAGTTCCTTGGCTGCCTCTGCCCCAGTGCAGGGCAGGAGGGATGAGCATCCCACGCCCCTGGCCCAGGGCAGCAGCACCAGCAGCCCTTCAGCTGCTGTAAATCTTTAACTCCAAAGTTTGACAATTAATCGATGGTGAACCTTTATGTGTTTTTAATGTTAAACTGTTGTTTACCAGCTCGGCCAGAAGCGGGTTTTATGGCTGGAGGTACAAACACTCACATCACTCTGGGTCTTTTCCCAGCTTTCTTTTCCTGTAAATTTTCTCTGTCTGGAATGCTTATGGGAAATGTTATTTTGTTTTTGTTTGCAACAGCTCTGTTGTTTTGATTTTGTCTGAGTGGTATGGAAAACAGTACGTCACTTGGAGTGGGTGTTTTGTCTATTGGCCATTTGGCTATTCCACATATATTTCTCATAGTTACTACATGATGACAAGAGAACCCAAATGGCATAATTTTCCAGCTGAATTTTGCGTTCCAGTTTAATAATAGTGAAAGGAAAACAAAGTTAATAGATGTAGCAGTTTTGATACTGCTCACATGCTGATGGATGCCTTCGGATTTTTTTCCCTGTGGTTAAGGGTCTATTTAGACAAAGGTCAGATTAATGCATATATCAGTTTCTATAATAAACTGCATAAAGATTATGTTACACATTTTGCATACAGTTGTGAAAAACTGTAATTTAAGTACCCAAGTCCATAAAAGGGTAATAAACAACTTCAGTATCATCCATATGATTAGTCTAGGGTACTTTTTACAGTGATTTTTTAGGCAGTCTATAACATAAGAAATAGCAGCAGATGCCTTTTAATTGAAAAATGATCTGAAATAAATTTTGCACTTGAAAAGAGAACACGGCATTCTCCATATATCTGTTTAGCTGGAGAGATTTGAATATGAGATACATGGATTCTTGCCTAGTATTTACCATGTTGGGGAGAGCATATCGACAGACCACAGAATGCAGCTTTAAGACCAGATAATTTTTATGTATAGTACCAAAATATAAAATGGAAAGTATGATTAATTTTTCAATTTCTCTCAGCAGATATCTAATAATTGTGCCCATGGACTGCCAAAGGCTCCCATTAAAGATTTAAAATGCAAAGAAAGGTAGAATCAAAAAGATGGTATTTTGGATTAAATAATGTAAAAAAAAAAACTGTAGGGCAATAGCAAAGTGAAAAGCTATTGGCAAAATAAAAGCATCATGTCAGCTCTCCTTGAGACAGATTTCAACATTTACACATTTAACTGCATCTTTTTGTAGCTGGGATTTAAAATAAAAATACTTAAAGGTTGCTTAAGCCAGCTGTGATTTTAAAATACATATTTTGGACTTCCAGGTTTTGATATGCTTGTTCTGAACACAGTGATGAAAAATGCAGTGTGTGACCCTGTGTTATAAATATCTCCATAAATACAGTGGCAAGGGGTGTAATCTGTTGTCCAACATTTAAAAACACGTTAGCAAACTCTGTGGCATAAGGTTTCTTTCATTAAGTACCAACATATACAGGGAGGCCAGAAAGCATTTTGCAACAGCTTCTTGGGAATGTGCTATTTTTGTTAGCCTTGGAAAGAGGGATGCTGCAGCCGTAGTATATAGAGGCTGTCAGAAAGGTCCAGCTTGACTTTTCCTCCCTTTTCTGTACTGTCTTTATCACTTTGCTCAGTTCCACATAATAACATCTTCATCTGAGATTGCTGTGGCACAGGGGAACTGCATTTGTTGATCAAATTTGGCTGGATAACACTGTGATCTCGTATCCTGAAGTGCGGAGATGTGCCTGGAATACGTAAGCATAAAGCTGGCCCCTTGATTGATTGATTCTGCCTGTCACAGAACAAGATAACTGGATCAGTAAATACCCTGTGCACTTCAACTTCATCTATACAATCAAAAGTGAGGGCATCATGGGGCTGAAAAACACCGAGGCATGATGGGAATATCTACATTTCAGAATGATAGCCAGGAACTTGTGAAAAGCGGGGAAGAAAAGAGAATTTTTTTTTTTATTCCTCCTTTTCCCTGTGTGTTTGTACACGAAGAGCAGTGAAAAGCACATTAATTTTGGTGTGCTTGCGGTGTGTCTGTGTCTCCCTGGATTTATTTCAGCTTTACATCTGTGTAACGCTGCTGCTGTTTTCCAGTGGTGCTAAGCCAGCATAAGGCAGGGGTGAAACAGATGGATCAGACCCTGGATATTCCAGGGAAAGCACGTTATTTGGGGTGTCCTGTAAGAAGGTGGCATTTTATCAGATAAGTGTTATTAAGTTATGCACCTATCTGAGGTGATTTGCTGTGGCTTCAGCAGCTCCTAGAACTGTTGGGCTGAGCATCCCAAAATGCAAGCTGCAGGATCCAGCTTTATTCTGGGAATTGAAATTGAATCTTAAATGAGAATTAAGTGTGAAAGCACCAAAAAACAAAGGGAAAAAAAAAAAAAAGGTAGAAGATGACAGGTGGCAACATTTTAATTAAAAGGCCATATTTTTTTATCCAGAAAATGGTGAGTGAATCAGGCAGGATTTTTGCTGTGTTTTTCCAGAGGTTCTTTTGGGCTAGAAAATAACTGCCTTAGCACAATTTTAAGAAATTTTGAAGATCAGTGTTCCCCTCAAAAGTGTGACATACTACTGATAGAACTAGTCAGTCTGTCTCCAGCCTGGCATGTCCTTTGCACTGCTCCAGGTTTGTCCCTATGAGATGGAGTGACAGAAGCCTCCCAGGGCACCTTCACCAAAGTGTTACACCAGCCAGGTGTGGTCACCTGCCCTGTCTCCTGGGACTTGGCAAGCACAAGGTGTTAAAGCCACAGCAAGCATTTACCAGGCAAAGCCTGTTGTGGTCCTGTAGCATCTCTCCCTCAGGTTTCTCCTGCACATCTTCTGGAGCAAGGACAAGTGTCTGATCCCTGTGGGTCCCTTCCAGCTCAGGGTTGTCTGTGATTCTGTGGTCCTCTTACACCCTGTGTAACTGGATAAGGCATCACTGGCACTGAAGCAAATCGTTAGGCTCAGGGCTTCAAGATCAGGCAATTCCAGGAGCAGTTTATTACAGTGCTTTTGCCTTTAACTGTTTTTAGTTTATTATGAGATTTATGTGTGGTGTTTAATCTGGTACTTCTGTTTAGTGCTTCATTTGCCTGAGACACAGATCACGCACCTTTCTGTAAAGCACTTATATGATTGCTTCAGACACCTTGGAAGTGTGAGGGGCTGGAGAGATCCAGAGCCCTGTGGTGGTGACTGAAGACCTCTCAGGCCGTGCCATGCTACTGCATAAACCGGCTTGAGCAGAAAACAGTGCCTGTTTTCCTGTTTAAGTATTCTTCTGCATCTAGGGCCAGCTATATCTGGCTATGGTTTCAGTATATGTATCACTACCAAGTACAGCACTGAAAGGAATAAATGGTTGACTGAATTCTCTAAACTGTAATTGTCTCTCTCTGGATTTTTTGTAGCATTCCACATATTGGGAAAGGTTGCGAACTGTATGATGAGGTACTTTGCTTCTTTTCCTTACCTACATGGTGACAAAAGGATTGATATTAATTACTGAGGAGGATACAGCATTTACTCTGGGTTTACTTTGGGTGCAGTTTTCAAGCACTTGGTTGGAGTACCATTATTGTATGATATTGCCATGATTTGCTGGCAGTTTTGGATAAATGGTTGAAGGAAAATTCAACAAATGGTATAAATAGCCTTTTCCAATGTGATTGTAAATCTCATTTCATGAAAAAAAATCTGCATTTTTTCATCTAGCACCTGTCTTTTTATGGAGAAGATGCTTTTTCTTTTGGACCCAGAATGACTCAAAAGACACAGAAAAGTCTGGTGTGGCTGTGCACCAAAATTACTTCCCTGTTAGAACCTGAGCTTGGCAGGCTTTGTTTGGAGAGCCAGTTTGAGGTTGTCTCCTGAGGGTCACAGGGCTTTACCCGTTTTGGTCCAGCGGATTGCGGCTTTGAACAATTCCTTTCTAAGAAATTGGACACGGGTGAGTTGCAGTGGTCACGTATCTGTGAGGCTGCACACCTACAGTGCCTCCTGATGAGCTGCCCAGGGAGCCTGGGCACAGCTCTGCGGGCTGCTGGCCACAGCTGGGAGCTGGAGGTGGATGGTACCTGGTACCTGGTGTGCTCGGAGCTGTCAGGACCCTCACTGTCCATGCACAAACAAGCCTCAGGGCAGGGGTCTGTGCTATTTGGCCACCATCTGGGAGAGCCACATGTGATGCTTGTAATCATGTCTGTCTGCAAAGGGGGCTGCTGGAGGGGCTGGGTGCTCCCTGCGTGAGCTGACATTCTGCAGCACCAGGAGTGCTCGCCATATGAACGGAGGTGCTGGAGAGCCTCTGCTCCCAGGGAGACAGAGAGCAGGAGCTGAAAGCTGGAAGGGAAACCCTGCTTTGTACTGGCAGTAAAAAATAGAAGAAATAAGCTGGTGTTCTTCTCACCCACCAGCTGCAGTTGTAGTAAAGGGATGAGAAGCATCTTCCTCTGCGCTTTGTCTGGAGAAACTGGAAGAAATATCCAAGTCAAATGGATACCTGTAGGGTTTGATGACCAGAAAATTATGGAAGGACTTCGCTTCATGTTGTGGTGGATCAGACTAAGGGAGATTCAGCCTCATGGGACATCTCATAATAGAGAGGTCTGGGCTATAGGCAGCCCTTGATGAGTCTTCACACTCTTCATGTAGCAGTCATTCTCTGATTTATGGCATTGGTGGAATGACTATTGAATTTGTGGGTTTGGAAATTAGCTGGAGCAAATTGACAGCTGGCTGTAGGCTGTGGCCTTCTTTCCCAAACATGTAACACAACTCAAGGGGAGCTTTTAAGTAAAGTCCAGCAATTTAATAATCTGTGTGTTAAATACTGGCTAAAAATGCAAACACAGATAATATCTCCAGATTTCAGACAGTTGGAGTTGTTTTGTGTAGAAAATACGTGGCAAGTGTTTATTTTTAAATGTTGACCGCTGCTATTAGGTATTTATGACATTGGAAACACAACAGAAGGCTAAAAGCACCACAACAGCCTCAGGTTGGCTCAAATTGGCCTGTAACCACAGCTTGAAGAGGGACTTTTATCCAAATGCTGGAAAACACCTCACAGTGCTTCTCAGGGATCAAAAGCCTTGCGAAAGTCGTCACCATTACACAAGCAGTGTAGAGGATGCAGAAGCAATGAAGTGTAGGACTTTCAAGTGGCCAGGATCATTCTACATAAAGTCTCCTGGGGAACAAGAACCTTCCTTTCTTTGTTATGTCCTCTGTCCTTGTTCTTTTCCCCAGTCCTTCAGCTGGGTGGGGTGAGAAGAGTAATTTTTAGACAGTGTCTGCTGGGTGTTTTTACGAAGCACCAATGTGAGAAAACTCCTGAATTTGACACAGCAGTGGAAGGTGGGGCAGGTTCAAGGCTCTGAGGGTAATTCTGAACCCCACCACCGTTGGCCATGTTTTCTTTGGCTGGAAAGTCTGACAGGGCTGACATATTTATGTACAGAGCTAGTATTTAGCTTGGAATTTTACACTTATGAATGATGAACTAAACAGAACTCATTTATGTTTTTCCTTCCCTCTGTAGCTTTCCTTTTTTTCCTCTTATTTTTTTGAAATGTGAGGTTACGTATTGCAGACAAGTCTCAACATATCCACCCTGTGCTTGACCACCGGAATTAATAAGTAGCCACATTCCTTGATGATTCTATAGGGATTGGAAGCTAGGCAGCCGAGTTTGCTATGCAAGAGAGTTAATAAAAATTTTCATTGCTGGAGGAAAGCTTATATACAGTAGTCTGTTTGTCCTGTATTTCAACCACCTGAGTCAGAGCCAAAAAAGCAATTGTCTACTACATATTTCAAACAGATGCTGAGGGGTAAAAGGAGTGACTAGAATTCGCAGCAATAAAATGCTGGCTCTTTAAGTTCCCTTGAAGGAAGTGAACCTATAAAATTTTTGCTGCTGACTTGTTTGTCCAGTTCTTTGAAGTATTTAACATTAATTTAGTCTGCAAATCATTGCCACCTCAATTTTTCATTGAAGTATCAAAGCCTGCTAAACACATAACCTTGGAGTGCACGAAAACCCCTGATTCCTTTAGCAGATATATTCATTTAGCAGTTACCCATTTGAAAACTTCCTCCTGACTCTGGTGGTGGGGTATGCTTTAGGTATTTGCAAAGGAGAACTTCTTGGAAGATTTTTTTTTTTAATGACTGTTAATTTCACTTGCAGTAGGTAAGTGCATTTTAAGTGGTGGTGTTCCACCCTTTTCTGTTAATAACACCCCTTGCTGCTCTGCATCAGAAACTGAGGTGGGAAGCCAGGATGGTTGTGTTGGATGGAGCAATGGGCTCTGTAAAGTGATAAGAGGTTGTAGGTGTTCAGGAGTAGATGTGCTTGTCTTGTGTTCACCTCGGTGCAGGAGCTGGTTGGGAGGCTGTGGTGGCACAGGCTGCAGCTCTGTCTGCCAGCAATTCCTGGCCTTTGAGCTGTGCCCAGGATTTCTGAAAATAAGAACGAATTGATGACGGTCCCACTCACGCCGAGTGAAGATGAGGGGACTGTTTCCTTTGTCTCAGATATTCCGTCTTCCAAGCAGTCTTCAGGCTCAGACCAGCAAAATGTACACAAGGGTCATTTTTAATGCCTTTTTAGCAAAAAAATAGCAGATTGTTCAGTAAGTGATGGATACACTGGCAAGTTTCTGAATTTAGTTATTGCTATGAGATCCTGATCAAAAACCTCCTCACAGGGCTTTCTTTTTCAGGTTTTTTAAAATTTTTTTCCCCCTTTTGATTTCTTCCTCTGGAAGTTAAGTTTCTCACATTCTCCTGGACCTTGTGCCTTGGGAGATAGGGAGGAGAAGACCCCTGGTCCCACCACTGGGGGTTCCAGCAGAGCTGTGCCCTGCCTGGCACTGCCCACGGCAGCACTGCTGGGACCCAGCGGTGGCACAAGCCGAGGACATCAGCTGTGAGGGGAAGCTTAAAAAATGCCATCAGGCTTAACTTGGAAAAAAAAATATCAACACAGAGGGTGTCAATTGAAAACCAGCAGGGTGGGAAAGCTGCTGTACTGTAGTGGGAATGCAGCAGCCTCAAGGCCCTTTAAATGATTGGTGACACACTAGAGATATTGTTAAATTACCTTTTTTATTGGTTCTGGAGTCTTATGTCTTAAAAGACTATTCTCTGGAAGAAGTCAAGAGAATCCTTATATTTGGTTTAGATATAAACCTGAGATAAAAAACCTGGATGTGGATCTGGACCTGAACTTTTCCAGTGTCTGGGGAGTATTTTAGGCTGGGGTTTTGTTGTGAGACCTCTCTTTGCGTGTGATGGTCTGGAGGACTTACATCTAGTGTTAAACTGCAGCACAGATAAGCTTCAGGCAGGGATGTTGGTATTTTGGCATGTTGCCCCACCAAACAGGGAAATAGTGAAGTGTTTCTGTCTTAAGGTTCTTTGAAGAGTAAAAGGATCATTTTCTGTTTTGTTTTCAGTACAAAACATTGAACACGAGGATTTACCAATTAGTAAATTCACTGATTAAATTGAAGAGAGGACCAGAAAGGGTTTTAGTTGTGGTAGTAAGCAACAAAAGAAAGGCACTTTGCATCTAATTCAACTTCTAAATGTTCAGAACTACTTGTCTGTTTGTAGTTCATGAGCATTTTTTGTATTCAGTGTTGAATTCTTCTCATCTCTGTGTTTTCATTGCCCTGTCTGTAAAATCCAGATGGTTTACAAGAGACTTTTTAGTTTGTTGAAGGACATCAGGATGATTTTGAAGGGAATGTATGTTGCTAGTAGTTTGTAAGAGAACCCGGAGCAAAGGCTTAATGAAGGATTGCTGGTGAAACACTTTAATTCAAGCACTCCGGTTAAGACTTTCTCTCTAGTCTGAACGGTCCCGTATTTTACATTCACTCCCAGCATGGACTTCCTCTGCTGAACGTCCCATAGGTAAGCCACGAGAGCAAAATATACCACAGGGCCTCATATCAACACTTGGAGTGGGAAACTTTAACCATCCAGCCTAATTTTTCATGGCCGTAGAACAACAGCGGAGATTGTGTTGTGGGTACGGAGGTGGCCACCAGGACGGCCCCATTAGCCCCACACAGGCAGCTCTGCCCTCCTCGGGCTGGGACCGTGCTGTGGCCCACAGTGGCTGATTTTTGTGCCCTATGGCTGTTTTTTCTCCTGTGCTGGAGCGAGATCATGGTGGTGACACGTTCCTGCCAAGGGGAGAGGGCTGAGCACGGCCATCGCCCGCGGAGCCGCGTTTTGTATCTGCCTGCTGGGGAGCAGCTGCAGGCAGAGGAAACCAATAGGGATAATGGTGATGCTGAATGGGAAGAGAAGATGTTTTTGAACCTGAAAAGGGCTGTTTATGTATCATAACCCCCTTTTCAATGCTGTAAACCCTTTGAAAGCAGCCTCCTCTTTGCTCTGTGCAGCACGGAGCATCCAGGTTGGCTCCTCGGTAACAGCGGCAGCTCAGCACGGTTTTTGTAGCACTGTGGAGGAATGGGGAAATTTTTGAAAAAAAATCTCAACTGGCCAAAAAAATTCAGCGTTTTTCAATTCTGTATTGATACCCAAGCAGCAGGCTGGCATCTACAGAGTGCTGAAATAGCTGTGAATTGGTAATTATGAATTACAGCAGGAGATCAGTTCAGCTTAGTGTTCCCAAAGCCTGAGAGATCAAAAGGTGCTAGTGAGAAAGGTAAAAACATCCAGTGGCAGGGAATGTGCCAGGCTGCCTGAAACTTAGTTGCACTCTCCAGTTTGTAGCTAAATTTCGTAAGGGGAAAAATTTGAAAAAAGAGAATGTGGATAACATTTCTACTGAGGCATGGGTATTGCCAGGAAAATAACAAGGATGTGAAGCGATTGCTAGGGTGCTCATAGGTTTTTATATTTTTCTCAGTTTTATCCATTTGTTTACCTAGTAGAGCAGTAATTAAAGGAAGAAAAGCAGTAAGAAGCAGCAGGAGGGCAGGATTTTTCCTGCTTGTTTTTCCTTAATTTTCTACCAAATGCAGAGAGCAATACAACCATGTATTTTTTAAGCTGCGAAAGTGCCTATTTCCCTTTACCGTACCCTTTTCTTCCCAGCTGTCATGTACAGGAAATGGCAGTGTCAAATGATATATTTGTGTGTCACATTTCAGCCCAGTCTGGGGGGGTCAGTTACCCGTGGTTCACGTAGACCCAGGTTGGTATCTCCCAGGCTTTTAAGAGCATCTGTAGATAAGGATCGAGATTTTGAAGCAGGGGATATCAAGAGAACCAAAAGATTTGTGAGCACGCATAAGAGGCCAGACATCACCTCCAGCTGCTCAAAAGGTCCCTGGAAGAGTGAAGTCAATCATTAGAAGAAATGGTCCAATTTTAAGGTGGCAAAAACCTCCTTTGCTTTTGCCAAGCTCTTATCCAAAGGAGGACGGCAGTCTTTCCTGGAGAGCAGCCTGTCTGTCTGGGATTTATCCAGTAAAAATTGGAGATATTTTTCACCACTTTTAAAACCCTTTCACCAATTCCCCAGATTATTGGCAAAATAAGGGTAGTGGCGGATTCCTAATAACTCTCTTTCCCTTCTGCATCAATTATGTGTCTTTGTGAGGCAGAGCTTTGAGTCAGCTCTCCTTCATTTCTGTCTTCTGGTCGCTCCCAGGGGAGACAGTCTCTTGGTAATAGGAGCTACCTCAGTTCAGAGAAGAATACAGTTTTGTTCCCTTCTCGAATGACACATGACTATCAGGCATCTCATGAGTTCCCTGAGTGGGCACATGAATTGAACCTTTTAGGAGTCTGGGTGATTAATGGCCTGGTGGGTAGGAAGCAGACACTCATTTCAGGTCTGGGGGATCTGCCTGGTGGAATTAAAAGCTGCCCGTGGTGGTGATGCCCTTTTACCCTCCCGAACTCCCCTGCAAACGTCACCAGCGCCGCTCGGAAAAGGAAACAAAGTTCACCACAGGGTGGTTTAGGGGATTTTTTTACTTTTGTGTTTGTTGCTCATGTGTTGTTTTGTGGGTTTTCTTACAGAGCAAGCACAAGAGATGTTTTAATTAGCCATGGTAGAATTGTTTTTGGCTTTATGTGGTTCTGTTTGTTAAGGATCCTGGGCACACTGACATGGCTGTGATCCTTGTGTCTCAACCTGGCTGCTGAGGAAAAGGTCTGTAGTGCTGCTGGTGTCTGTGCATAGGGCTGGATCCCAGTGCCAGCGTCAAGTGGGGATTTTTTCCTAATATGGACAGTAGTCCACAAGCGACTGGACGAAGTCCATCAAACTAACATCGCCAACAGCCAGTAGAAAGTTTGGCTGTGCTCTAGTTGGAGCAGCCCCGAGCTAGAGACCAGAAGGTAAAAGGCTTTTTCACACCCTCGCTTGACATCTCATGGCCAGTGTTGATGTACTGAAGGCACAGCCCCAGGGATGCTGACAGGAGATGTTGCCCCGCTCACCACTTCCCTCTGCAAATAGCTGCAAAGTCGTGGCTTTTGCAAAATGAAGCTGTTTTGTTTTGCTTTGTTTTGTTTTGTTTTGTTTTCCTCCAGAGAAAGCTCAGAGCAGGAACAGAGCAGGCACTGGCATGCCTGTCTAAACCCCTTCCTTTTCTAACTTTTTGGAACATACTCCTCTGTTTATCTTCTGGCCAAATACTGATGCAGTGCAAGTGTTTCCACTCAAAAAACTTCCACTTGTCCTAATTTTGACAATGTGAAATTTCTGTATATTAATTCTTATCTGAGCTCTCAGTGGACTGCGGAGCCAGTGCTTTAAATGGGCACTGGCAGCCCTTTCCTGGTCAGCAGGAAACAAACTAAGTTTGTTTCTAAGGAAAATATTGTGAAGCAAAGGGGGGGTTTGTGTTGGTTTTGTTTTCTTTTTAACATCTTGATGTTCTGTATTAGGCGTAGACTGTTTTTAAACATGAGCATGTGTTCCTTTTCTTTGATGTTTTTTCACGAAGAAGATTCTGTCTTCCACTTTAACAAAAGGCCCATGTTCTTTTTAGGTTGTTTTATTCTGCTAATGATATTGCTTACTCAGATAAATAGGTATGTGTGTGTGTACATTTAAAATGCAGTATTCCCCTTCAACACTCCCATGGATACATAACAGAACTGATCTTTTGTAGTGATCTCCTGTGCCAGAATTTTCATGTTTTGAAATTAAAATGGATTCTCCTTATCTTCTCATAGCCCCTTTGATCCATTGCCTGTGGGTGCATAGTGGCACTAACGACAGAGGATGGGGAAGCTTCAGCTTTGCGTGGCATCATTAGCTCCAGAGCATTAGCAGCATCCCTGTGAGGAGCTGGCCCTGCTCCTGGTGTGCCAGGAGAGCAGCCTGCTTCCCTGCACCTCCCCTGTGCTTGGTGCCAGCTGGGATTGTCCCCCTGGAAAGGTCCTGTGTGTTCCTGCCGGGTGTTTCAGCATGCTCTTCCCTTTTCCTGCCTCTGTCAGTGTCTCGGCAGTGGGAATTCCCTGCAGTGATACCTGCTTTCCAGATCTTTTCTTTCCTCCAGGTAGCACATAACTCTAAGGACTAAACTCAGATACTAGACCTGTGCGTCAGCCTATACCTGTGCTGAGAGTTTGCATGTTCATTTTTTCCCCCGCTAATTATTAATTCAGTCTAAAGTTTGTGGTTTGTACCCGGTCACAACCAAATAGCTTGAACCTCTCTGCCAGGGCTTTGCATGCAAGTACTGTCAAAACTGTTCTCAGTGATGAGTCAGTTCCTTTTTTTTCCCCTCTTTTTTCTTTTATTTTAATGACGAGTATGCAGCTAGTGTACCCATTTGAGCGTGCTGAGGGATGGCATAGAAATGAGGATACACATGTGTATGTATCAGCTGCTGAAGAGCAGCATTCGTGTTATAAATATAGCTCGGCTGTGTTCCTTCTTACATTTCAATTTTATAATCCGTTCCAGAAGATTTGGACAAAAATACTGTAGTGTAAGAGAGCATTAGTTTCTGGGTTCTTCAAATAATAATTCTTAGTAGAGAAACTAGTAAATAAAGCTCTGAAGATGGGCAAGATGACATGTTCCCTAGTTCTAGGAATTGGACTTGGGGTATAGATTTATGCAAGGTAAAATAAAGGACAAGTGGAAGCAGGAGAGGAACTGTATGTTTTATTTTTTTAGTTTATTGCTAAAATGTATGAATAGTCCTTTTTTGTTTGTTTTATTGGTGTGATTATATATGATCTATCTTTACATGTATACTTTTTAGACCTGGTGGGCCCACTGTGATTAAATGTTTGCTTTGAATACGTGTCCAGCGTGTTAACTTTTCACAGTGGAAAGTTGTTAAATTCATTTTTATACAAGGGGAGGAGGGGGGGGGGGAAGAAAAAAGGGGAGTAAAATAAAAAAAAAGAGAGATTGTTAAATGTATGGAAACCCTTATTGGCTGAATTATATAACTGAATTCATTCAACATGCTCGGTGTATCTTGTTCTCCTTTCAGTATTGCCACTCTGTTCATCACCCCTTTTAGTGCTTTAGGCATATGGTGTGCAGTACATCCAGGGAAGTGTCAACAATATGGCATATGTTATACATACTGATCTTGATACACCGTAGAAAATAATGGGCCTAACTTTAAAAGGCACGGTGCTAAGAATAGAGCGTGCTGCAACATGCAGACAGTGAATCCGCCATGAATGTCATGTTTGAAGACAAAAAGAGCTGTATTTTTCATTACTTTTGTGGCTTGGTTTGTGTCTTGGCGTTGCTGCAGATCAGAAAACGATGGTGAGATGAGTGCAGGGGGGATCTTCACCCGCCTGATGCTGGAATTCCAGGCTCTGTGGAGACTCGGGGGTCGGCTTGCGCAGCGGTCGGTGCGGGCAGGAGGGAGCAGGGAAGGCAGGGAGCTGTGGGAGCTGCCCACCAGTGCTCCAGAGCTGTCCCTGTGAGCCAGGATGAGCCCAGCAGGGGCTGTGCTACCGACATCCATCCGCGGGAAGAGGGATGGGGACGGGGAATGTCCGGATGCGCTTCCAGGAGCCATTAGAGGGTCGCATTAGCTCACCACTTAGCTCTGTCTCCACGCTGTAAATGAGCCTGCACAAGCAGATTGCAACGCTTACATTAAAACCACACTGGTGGAAATGAGTCTTTCCAAAGACTCTTCCAAGGATCTGCCCATTAGGATCTGACTGCGAGATCAGGGCTCTCATCTGGACTCGCAGCAGTAAAATGAAGATGAAACGCTCTGTTTCTCATTTCTGGATCCTGGACTTACTCAGCTCCCCATTTCACAGGGAATCTTTCGTCCCAGGAATGCTCATTTTTAAATAAAAAAAAAAAAATTAAACAGAGGGTCCTTTAGAACACTCATCCTGAAAACTGTTCAGGGAGTTTCATCTTCAAAATAAATGATTCATACCCTCATATAGGTGCCTGTATATCTCTATGTCTGCATTGCTGTTTATTGTGCTGCACTGGCCTGGCTCAGGAGCTGTAGCATCTGAAGTGCAGAGAAGCAGTGACTGGAGAAAGGAATATCTTCTTTCCAACAAAGACCAAATATTTGTCTGTTATCTCTCTGGCCGTTGTAGTGGTTCTTGATATCCGCAGAACTGAGCAGATCACCACGCAGATAAAACAGCACAACAAAATATTTATTTTTAAGCTTTGGTGAATGCTGAATGTTTGGTACGAGTTTATGAGGGTTAAACATTAATAGCAGATGTTGTTAATGAATAGAAGGCTTGAGCCAGCTTCTGAGACCTTTGAGTTAGTACATGAATTTTCTGGTTGATGACAATACTTGTAACATGCCTAATTATGAAGTAGTGTTCTAATCAAGCCTTGAATAACTGAAGAATTTCCCCTCCTCTTTTGCGGTTATTTCAGTGGCACACACACAGAGATCGCTTCAGTGCCTGTGCTTATTCTTAGCGATTTTTCTTTTCTTGGAACTTTCATTGAGGTTTTTCCCCAAGAAGCACACGCATTCAGGCTGGATGTTGGCGCAGGAGTGCACGGGCACAGAGGGTGACACGTGCATGGCACGTCCCCTCCACCCCGGCCCCACCAGCACCTGAACTGGTGCCAGCCTCTGAACTTGTTGTCCCAGTTTGTCACACTTCCAGGTGAAGTACGTGAAAGTGATTATAGGTAATAAATATCTCTTTTTTTTAAACTTATTGCAGAGGCAGTTTTTCCCCTGTTAATGAGGGTAATTTGACTTGGTTGAAGGATTGCAGTTCTTAAGAATTAATGCAGCAATCCAATTCAAAGATTTAAAGAGATCTAAGATTTTTCACAGGTCGTGTGCTAGTGAATGTGCTCCTATCACATAGCAGCTAATGGACTTGAACAACAGTCTGTCATTTACTGTTACCTCAGTGTATAGCAGCTTTGCCCTTGATAGCGAGTATACTTTCCCAGCAGTGCAGGTTATTTAGCAGTGCCGTGTATTTGTAACACTTTTAAGAGACAGTATCCGATTTCTAACAGCCCTAATTACTGGATAAAGCGAGGTTACCTTTCTGACTTTCTTAATTATGTGTTTGGATCCTAATCTGTGTGAGCCTAAAGTGGTTTAGGCTCTAAGAGCTGACTCCTCATTTTTTTCGGATTTATCTCTGTGTATACACATCTATAAAATAATTTCTCTGTTGCATTTTCCCTGTATCAATGCTCAAAGGTTAATTCTGTAAATACTGAAGTGTTAGGCACTAGTCTCCATAAGGTCCCCTTGTTTTTAGGGATGCACTATTACCTTCTAACAGTGTTTTGTAATGACTTATTTGTAAATGCTGTTGGAAATGCTTTAATTTCTTGATCCTATTATGTTCCTGGATATGAAAAATCCTATTGTAAGGTAATTAGAAGGATTCTCTTCTATTTGAATGTGTGTTCTCTAGACAGTGTCACTCTATACTCTGCACACAAGAACCTTTGTTCCTTAATTAGAAAAAGGACTAGAGCTCATTAATTGTGGGTACAAAGTGATGTCTGCTCAAATGGAGAAGCAATAATACAGTTTAAATAATGATTGATCCTGCATTTTATGTCTTACACTATTTCGTACTGATAGTGATAAATAAGCAAGGTATAATGCAGGTTGCGAAGCAATGTGTGAAGATTTTTATTGAAAAATCTCTTTTTGCAAGGATAAACCTGTGTCGGGCACAATAAATAAAGGATGGATGGTACATACACGGTGTCTGCCGTTTAGGAAAGTCAGCATTTGTCAACAGAGCACCGTAGCAATAGCCGAGATACTGGAGTTCACTCCACCCCGTACTTTAGAAAATGAAATAATTGTGAGAGCTGTGCAGTCAAAAGCAGTTTGGATCTTGGCCTTACAGAGCTATTATTGTGATGAAAAGAATATTTTAATTGCTGCTCACAAACAGGATGAGTTATAAATGTTGGAGTATTTTGCAGGGTGTTTTCTCTAGGAGACAACTGTACTTTGAATTTCACCATCTCCCTGCCATGCCCTTGGAAGGAGAAGGATGGACTTGGGAATTTCAACTCAAGACCCTTCACCAAGAGGCTTTGGTTTATGTGGTGGCTACAGAAACAGGGTGGGCTGAGATGTGCACTGCAGGGTGAGCTCCCAGCAATGGCCCTTCCCAAAAATCAGGAGTGTGTTGTGCTGAGCTTGGCGGTCCTGCTGCCAAGGTGGGATGCCAGGATGGTGCCTGTGTGGTTTTGGAGTTTGGGTCTTGTCCGCTGAGGCTGGACTGGGCAGAGCAAATTGTTGGGAGTGATGCCCGTGTGGCTCCCCAGCCTGCAGCTCCATCTCCTCCCCAAACTCAGCAGCACCCCTTCCTCTCCTTGCCCCACCTTGTGTCAGAGACTTAAGGAAGAGAAAGCCTGTCTAATTTTTCTAACCCTAATGAAACCATGCATTAACAAGGCAAACCTTTCCCCTGTGAAGAACAGGAAAGTTGGAAGATGAGGCTTGATTTCCTGCTGTATTCCACAAATCAAAATGGTTAGTGCTAAACTGGGGTGTATGTTTCACTCAAAAGCATATCGGCACTGAAAGAACCCCAGGAAACGTGGGATTTCTTGGTAT
The DNA here is from genome assembly GCF_009819655.1 of Sylvia atricapilla. Taxonomy (NCBI): domain Eukaryota; kingdom Metazoa; phylum Chordata; class Aves; order Passeriformes; family Sylviidae; genus Sylvia; species Sylvia atricapilla. The sequence goes on from NC_089150.1 coordinate 4,323,796, forward strand.
CTTTCTCTGCTGTATTCCTCTTGGTGGGAAAGAAAAATAGTTTTTAAAAGATAAAAAACCTGTTCTTCAATTGACTATGCAAAAATCTTATTGCAGTATTTATTCCAAACCTGCACACATAATGTTCAGTCAAGGAGAAAGCAGCAAAAAACAGTTGTTGATGGACTTAGGCAAGAACTGGATTAAATAAGCATTAGTCTACTGAAGCTGATTACAGGAATATGAAAATGCAGTATCTTAATGGTACATATTTTCATGTGGCAGCTCAGTTGCCTTTCATTTTGCAGCTAATATGTCTATTCTTATGAGTCATTTACTTCTTTAATTACCTTTTGCAGGCAAGGCACCATGGTATATTAATGTGAATGATTTTTACTGCCAGTTTATCATACAATGCCCCAGAAGTTGAAAGGCGTAATTGACTTGGAAGAGCAGCTCATGAAGGAAACAATATTTAGTTGACAGTTTTCCTTGTACTCTCTGTTGACGTTTATGAGTTTACACTATGCTAAAGGAGTAATAAACACAATTTTCTTTCAATAACAAGAAAGAGTCGCTTTTAAAATACATTTGTGGAAAACAGATTTGTTCATTTCTTGAATAATATGAAATAATGCGTTTTCGGTGATGAGATGTATATAAGACTGTCAATTGAATTAAACCTCGGAAGGTGCATTTATAACCTGCCTTAGAGCGTTAAAAGGTATTAGGGTGCATATGAATCAAATCAGTTAGATGAATATTTAAATTATACACAGATTTGGATAAATCATATTCAGATCTGCATGTTAGATTATTTGGTGGCCTTCTTTTGCTGCGGAGGGTGAAAGTTTGAAGTGGGAATATGAGGGACAGAAGCTCTGTTTCTGTAGATGGAAGAACTCTCATCAGAAAGCTCCCGATAAACCCCGATTAGAGGATTATTGCAGAAACTTCCTATAACTTTCCTAGAGCCAGAGGCTCGAGGAAGGTTTAAAATCAGCTTTGCAATCCGTCAAAGTCCATTTTCTCCTGGAATGCTACTTTTATTGAAATGACCTTGTCAAATCGCAGATTGTTTTTCCCAGGCATCCGCAGGCCCGTGCGCAGGTATGATTAATCATCCCGTCCCTGTTTAATGAATTTAAAGGCGCCCAGGGCCGGGCCGGGAGGAGACGGCGGCTGCCGAGGGCGGCTCTGCCCCGCTCGGCTCGCAGGGAGTTAAACTTTTCACAGTTTTCCCGATTGTTTGCAGTTCAGCCCTCTGCAACATAATGAAAGTTTTCGAGCCATCTGTTGTTAAGCTGGCGGTGAGCAAGGCCGGTATATCCAAACAAAGTGCTGGCCTGCTGTAAACTGAACCTGTCAGTTTAGCATAGCTGCGCTGACCTCCCCGGGCGCGGGGCGCTGGTACCAGGCACTGGCTGCCTGCTCAGCTTCCAGGGGAACTTCTTGGGGGGACCGTGTTTACTTTTTCCACTTAGCGTTCCTCCCACAGGCTTGGACTAGTTTATACTAAATCTTTAAATTGACACTGTTCTTTTTTTTTTTTTTTTTTTTTTTTCCTCCTCCTATTCTGAACTTTCTCCTTTTTTTTTTTTCCTTTTTTTTTCTTTCTTTTTTTTTTTTAAACTTAATCTTTCAGGCCGTACCTTTCAGAAGGAAAAAAAAATCTTTTAAAACCCCACAGTGGCTGGAATTTGAGCTTTTAAGGAGGTGATGGGCGGGCGGGGGGGGATGACAGAGGACAACAACTTCTGTGATTCTCTAACTCTGTGTGTGCATGTGTGTCGGCGAGATTCTCTCTCAAAAGAAAGAGGCATGTTCCCAAGTATCCCAGCTTGCTTTCCAGCTCCTATTGTTCCCTTTGTTCTGTATTATTTAAGATCAGTTACTCATTTTCTTCAGAGGATTGGGAATAGCAGGCAAGGTAGAGCAGAGCAGCCAGCATCTATTGTCTTCCTGAGAGCCACAGTTTGCATCCAGAGCGGCTGGAGCAGCCTCCCTCCTGCTTCTGTTTGCTTCTATTCAAGGGGCTGGTAGCTCCAGCGAAAAGTACGAGAGAATTTGAAACTTTCTGAGTGGAATTGCCAAGATCAGACTGGAAATGCCCTTTATTTGCGGGGCTGTGTGGCAGGGAATTGCTTTCCTTTCTCGTTCGTATTATACACATTAGTTTGGCCTCATCTCCTCTGCCTCAGTGTGTTTGTGCTTTTTTCAGTCTTATTCTCACATTGTCTTCCCTTTCTCCTTCCTCCATAAACGTTATTTTATTTATTCCTTTTTGTCTGGGATACAACACATGTCATTTCTCAGCTGGTGTTCACTCAATACAAGTGATTTTAACTGTTTTTTAGTATTGGCAACAAAACTTGAAGTTCCTGTGCCAGGAAAGTGACTATTTGGTATTACCTGTTTTCAGTGTTTGTTTTTTGGACTAGACCTACAGTAAATACCTTTATGCTACCGCTGCTGCCAAATTCAGTCTTTGCTTTTTACACTTGTGCTGTACCTGCTCACTGGTCTTTGGCTGGTTTCAAGTGTATTTTACTTACCTCATGATTCTTGGAAAGCAAAACTGATCGTCAGTGACCCCGAATGCTGCAGTTCTCAGTCAGGAGGAGGTTTTTTTTGCCTGAGGAAGAGCTGCTGAATTTGTACCGTGTGTGAAACCAAACTGTGCCTTTGCAAAACTGTGTCGCAGCCAGTCCGTATCTTAACAGTGTGGTGCAAATGCACTGGAAGCTCTGGAAAAGCAGTAAAAGCTCTGGAAAAGCAGTAAAAGTATTTGGCTTTTCCAGAAGACCCTTCCAAGGACTTGTGCCAGTGCCCACCAGAGGGTAGGAGTGCCCAGGGGATGAGGGGGAAGGCATATGGCAGTGGTGAGAAACACTCAATTTTAAATTAAAATGACTGCACTTACGAGGAAACCCCATCCAGCTCTAATCTGTTTGTAAGGTGACTGACACATAAAGTGCTTTTTGTTTTAAGGTAGAGGGAAATGCATTCAGGATAGAGTTTCTGGTGTAAATGTCAGGTGCAACGCAGTGCATGCTCACTCAAAAAGTCAAGCAGATAACCTTGGCATTTAGGGACATTGCCTTGTATAAAACAAAATTGTATTTTGTTTTTAAAAAGGAGAACTACATTAAGAGGTCACCTATTAGCTGTGTTTTTGCTAGCTGTCTGAAACTCAGCTCTACTGTCTATTAAACTCGAACCACTATGTAAACATTCCTGTGTTGTTCCTGGTCTCTACAATGGCCAAGGGGATCAGGTTTCACCTGCCTGCACATCTTCAAGCAATTAAAGCAATTAGCTGGAAGCCATTTCACATTCAAGGTCTACTGTGACATTCAAGTCCAGAAGAAGTCTAGGGGAAAGGGAAAAAGAAGAGTATAAAAGGCCGCTGTGCAGCACATGCACACAAATAACCTACGAGCGGGTTTTGGACTTTGCAACAACTTCCAAATGCAGTCAGAGGCTTCTCAGCAGGCAGGCAAAGTTGCTGCTGAGAAAGGGAAAAGATAAAGAAAAAACACCTAATGATCCTTTAAATTATACTCAAGTTCTGCACTGGCAAGGGAGGGGAGGAGGAGAGAGAAATAGCAACATGATTTGGAACGATATTTGTGTGAAATAATACGGCGTTGGCCTTATTTACTGATATTTCTCCTGGCGTGGATGTCATATTTTTCTTCTCGTTTAGGTGGGGATTTATATTTGGTGTTTACATTGTAAAACTACACTCACTCTGGCTAATGTATCCCTTACAATGACATTCAGCTCAGAGTTTAGTGATTCCAGCAGTAAGGCTTGAAAGCTGCTATTTTTTAAAAGGTTGGAGCAGATTAGTGCTGACCTTAAAAGATTAAACTAGTACAGTTTAAAGATAAATAATCAGCCTTTAGCACATTAGATAGCTACATAAGCATGACAGAAGGTGACTTTCTTACAACAGTTTCAGAATCCAGGCAGCATTTTTACATTTGAAACTTGACTAAGGCAGGGAACAGTGGTTTGCAGAAAGCGAGACATAAACTGATTGCACCACTTCGAATTGGTTAATACAGTTTTAAATCCACAGTTTTCCTGTTGGTTTTATTATTGAGAAGAGGCTAATTTTAAAAGCTATGCCTGCTGCAAAAGAAGATCTTGCTTTGCCGTCCTGGAGGGTGTTCTTAATCAGAAATAACCGCAGGCTAAATTATAATGTGGAATCCTGCTGCCCTTTAACCTAACACTGCTGCTCGTTCAGTGTTTGTTAACAAATAGCTCTAAGTACAAAATTGTTTGAGAATTACTTTTTCATTATATTTGCTGACTTCAATTAGAATAAGAGGCTTATTTGGGGAAGAAAAATTAAAAATGTATGGGTTTCTAGAGAAAGTTTCAGCAATTGTTTCCTGGCAAGTGTCGCCTTCGGAACATAGCTGTGGACTCCGTGGCACACGTAATTAAATTTAAATAAAATTACCTTCTGAACTAATATTTCTGCACCGGTGGCAGAGGCAGAGCTCAGGAGCATCCTAAGACTCAGCCCTTGGAAAGATGAACAAGTCAAAATGGTGGCAGGGGCTCAGGCCAGAGCCCCTTCTGCACCTTGCAGGGGGATGCAGTTCCTAACCAAGAGGCACCAATTCCCCATCCCTGTGGCGTTGGGGAGGGATGGGCTACAGATGCGAGTGGTGCAGTGTCCTGTTTTTATTTCACTTTGAATAACACGTAATTGAAACGTACACTCGGCAAATTAATTGGTAAGCTGAAGGTAAGAACTGCTGAGTTAGTAGAGACAGCACCAGCCCTGTTCTTTTTTTCCCCTTAAGTTTACATGCTGGAGCGGAAACGCCGCGGTGCTCAGAAAGGAGGTGATGCCTCTGTAAAGCAGATCTTTCCAATTTTATTTTTTTTCTAGCTTAGTCTTCTGTTTCTATGATCTGCCTTTTGAACTGTTTTTGTGGCTGATCAGTTCCACCTAATATGTCTCTTGATTTCTGCTATTGTAATACTCAGACGACATGCTGTTCTCTTCATTTTTATAAGCTTTAGATGCTCCTGCCTGTCATACTCTGGCGGTTTATCTTCAGCGTCTGGATTTGCTTTCAGACTTGCATGTCTATCAAGCTGCTGTTGCTTTGAATGTGAGATCAAAAGAAGATGAATTCCAGTAAAAAATTTCCTTGTATGAAGAAAAGATTGGGGGCCTATGTAAACATCCCACTGACAGCTCCCAATGAGTTATTTTAGCAGAGCATTAGCACCCAGAATGACAGACAGTCCAAGACTACATGCTAAATAACAAATCAGTCCCTTCAGTGGCAGCAGCACGTTGCCACAACAGCAATACATTTTCTAAAGGAATCCTGTTCCTCTTTTTTATTGAATATGGCTGTTCGACTGCTCATCTCTTCACGAGCTGCCTTTGAGTGCCAGCCCCAGTTTACTTTTTCTTGACAATATCTGTGTCATGTCACCAATATGACAGCAGACAGGGCTTTGATAATTGGGTGGGGAGATGGTTAGTTAGTCATCCCCAGTTAAATAGGTAGTTTGTTTTAGGGAGGGGAAGGAGATGACGAAGGAGGGGTGGCATCTGCCGGAATGCTGAAGTTACACTTTGGGGGATGCTGAATGCAAGTCCCTGCGCCCAAGAGAAGTTGTGTTTTTTGGGCGGTTGTTTATATTTCAGTTCATGCAGTTAGAGAAAACAGCTCTGCAGCCCGGCCAGCCTCCCGAGCCAGTTTCCAGAGCAAGTCACAGCGCTGTCGAGGGTAGGAACGTCAAACTTGGCTGGACTTCCGTGCAAATCCGAATTTGCCTAGATACAGAAGCGAGGTGTGCTTCTGGCTGCTGTTTGGTCTAGTTGGGGGCATAATTAGTTCTGTTTGTTTCTGCTCACAGATGGGGGGGGTTTAACAGTGCAGAGTTTTGTGCCGGGTGTAGTGCTAAACCCAACTTGGAGATTACCTGGGAGCTCCAGCTGATCTCACCGCCTCGCAAGGGAAGAATTAGGGAAGGAATGCTTTGCGGTTTCTTTGTCATTTAGTAAAAGCAGAGGTTGCTACTGTGGAGGCAGAGCCCGGTGGCTGCCGCGAAGGGCAGTGCTCCAGCGTCTCCCTCCAGCCTGTGCTCCACGGCACTTCCTGTTTATTCAAACATCTTTTTACCATTCTTCAGCCCCCGCTTCACAGAAACAGCCAGAAACATCTCCAGCGCGAAGACGGAAATCTAAAGGCAGACAGTAAGAGCTCACTCTGTTAAACTCTTCATTTTCTCTGCGAGCGCTCAGAGGAAAGGAGCGTGCAGGCAGGGCTGAACTTTTAACGCACTGCCTTGGGCAGGCAGCTTGGAGCACAGGATGGGGGAATTGCTTGGGCTTGGAGCAAAAGCAGCCAGTTCAGGTTGTTTGTGGCGGTGTTGACAAGGGTGGGGTTTCTGGCATGGCTTTGGAGAACTGTGGCGAGGATGGAGTCCTCTTTTGGGGTGCCTGTCACCTTGTGATGCCCCTCTGGCCGTGTTCCACCATCCCCGCCAGGTGCTGCAGCTTATCCTTGCACAGCTGCCAAAAATACCTAAACAACAAACCCCCCAAGAAAGGGAAACGTGGCTGCTGCTCTGGGCAGCAAGAGTGGCGCAAGCTCACCGACTGGTTTTTTTTTTTTGTTGTTGTTGTTTTCTGCAAATTGTTTGCATCGTGGCTCTGGCACGGCATGCAAACCAGCCTCGCTAATATTTGTACCAATTTCATGCTAATAAAAATCAGGCTGCTGAGACAAGCATGGCTATTATCTCATTCATATGACTATTGTTTAGACCTGTGGTACTACAAAAGGAAAGGGAAAGCGTGCTCATGCCGGGTAATGGTTGTTAACTTCTCACGTGAGGGATTTTCTCTGCAGTTTTTCAGTATTAATGATTGTTGTATGAATGGTCTTCAGGGGTTGTTGGAAGATAGTGTAGATCCTCTGGGTAATCCATGTCACAACACGGATGCTGGATTTTTTTCCCCCTCTGTTCAAGTGACTTAAAAAACTGCTTGATATTTCTCGGTGGTTTCTCCCCCCTCCCACAAAAGTCCTCTGAAATAGCAGGTAACTTTTTTTTTTTGGCAAGCATTCATGGTGCTTGTATAGTGTGAAACATAAGAGAAAATGGAAAATATGTTGCCTGCCCTATGGAGAAAACCCATCCTCCTAGAGGCTTTTCCTGCCTCTCCAAGATCCAAATACACTTTAAAATTTTAAACTGTAAACCCCCATCTTCCTAGAAAAGAGAGAGAGAGAGAAATCAAGCTGTGTGTTCAGCCAAACCGCAAGTACAACAAACATATTTTGAAAATATATTGCTAGTCTGGCTTTTTAATGTTCAGAAGTTGTTCTACTTTGCAGAAAAAAAATGGTGTTTGCAACTGCCTTAAGGACAATTTGTTTAACAGTAGGAGTAATTTCATGGGGAAAATGGAAAGAGTGACTGAAGTTATTTACTCAGATGTTAGTGTAGGTGTGGGGCAGAAAACTCTCTGTGGGAACAGTGGGCTGCTTTTCTTGGTATCTTAGTCTATTTGATGACCATCAAATTTCCCAGCTCACTGGTTTTGTTTTTTCTGGATGGCATGTTTGATTATTTATCAGAAGGGAAAGGGAGTAGCTGAAGCAAATAAACATGTGACCAAGCTGTGTTTTGTTTTCCACTCAGAAGGCCATGCCCTTTAACAGATATACAGAAAATAATAAACGTATTGTTTTATGATAAAAGGAAATTATGTGTATCATTTTCTTTAGCAAGGCCATTAACCCCTTGTGTTCAGTGGTCTCCGCCTTCTGGCAGCTTGTTGGGCTTGCAGCTGGGAATTAAAGGCACTTAAACCCCCCTCTTGCCTGGAACGTTTCCATGGATTACTGCTCCAGCCCTTTGGATTTGCTGGATTTATTGCATAGTCACACAGCCCTGGTCGTCTCCCCTGTCCTACTTGGGGTGTGACTGGCTAAACGAGAGACGCTTTGAATTTTCAGAAGGATGCTGATTTCCAAAGAAAACCTTGGCAAGAGATGCTGGGATCTTCCAGCCTCCAGCGCTGGTGTCTGTGCAGTGTGAGGGGTTGCAGCTGTGTTTGGTCCGTTACAGTGTCAATTTATGGGATTCTCTTTTAAATGCCAGGTGTCTAGCATGTAGTATTTCCTTTATAGTACCAGCTTTGGACAATGCTCATTATCTTCCCTGAAAAAAAACAAAACACAACAAAACAAACCCAACCAACACCCTATAAACTAAATCACTGTCAGGAAGTAAAATATAGGTTTGCTTCATCTCCGGGAAGCATGTTGCATGCTTTAGCTGCTTTTATGGGATTAAAAGAAACAAGTTAAGACTGTCATGCACATGAAAGGAAACCGAGATGTGGTTTGCTTCACATTGTGCAGGTAGGTATAAATTTAATAGACTGACTTGCTTTCAAAATCCCTCTTTGTCTCCCCGAGTCACATGTCAGTTCCAGCGCGTTGATGAGCTCTGTGGTCTGTAATAGCGCCTGACTGCCGCTGCCCCGCAGGTGCCGGGTTGGCAGGAGGGTCCTCCTCCTCCTCAGGGATGTAGGTTTCCTCTGAGGAATGCCTCCACATCAAGAAAGGGAACAATTGGCCTGACATCTTGGTCAAGTCTGGTGGGTCCGAGCAGGAGGACGCTTCACCTTTTGGCTCCCTGGAGAGCCCAAGTGGATGGCAGGGGCTGGAGCCGGGGGTTTGGGTTTGAGGGAGGAAAAAATGGCAGTCAAAATAGCAGGGAGAGGAAGGGCTGGCAAAATAAGGACCTGAAACTTAAATGTGATGTAAAGAAGAAAGAGGAAATGAGCAGCTTGGGGCCAGGCGATGTGGGCAGGGGCTGGGGTGGGGGACATTGCTGGCCCCTCTTGCCCAGAAGCTTCCTCAGGGTTGAGGAGGCTCAGGATGGGCTTTGGGATCAGAGGTGCAGGATTCAGGTACCTGAAAAGACAGAGGAGCAGGAGCAGTTGTATCGTTTTGGGCAGGGGATCCCTCCAGCCCTGGCTGAAGTCCTTGGCTAGAAGCCCATGAAGGACCTTTCCATGGAGGAAAATGTCCTCCCAGCCTCCAGCAATTAAAGGTTTGTGCCCTGAGGCATAAACATTTGTACCTTGATTTCTATTTTTATCTTTCCAAAGGTAGCTTTAAATGCTCTCATGACTATCTCTGCAAGTGTCTAATCCTTTCTTTGCATCCTCCCCATGCTCTTGGCCCTGGTGATATCTTGTAACAGTAAGTTCCAGGGAGTAATTATGAGTTGTGTGTTAAGAAAGGAAAAAAAAAATCCTTTTATCTGGTTTGTTTTTTTTTTTTTTGGTGGCTGTTGCTTCCTGACTTCATTCAGTGTCCCCTTTCTCTTGCGTTATGAGAAATGGCAAAAGCACCAGATGTACCCTCTCAGGCCAAGTCACAATTTGTGTACTTGTTATCATCTCCCCTCTTACTCATCTCTCCCTAAACTAAACACTCCCACCCTTATCAATCTTGCCTCGTATCTGCTGAGCTCTCTAATCATTTTTGTCGCCTCCATCTGAACCTTGCCTATTTTTGCTTTACCAGAATCTGTTAAAATTAAGGTTTTTACAAGCGGTTCTAAATTAGGTTGTGCCATGGAAGTGCACAGATGTGATTTGCAGCTTTAGTTTTCCATGTTTTGGGCTGTCCCAATGTTTTGCTTCCTTCATTCACCCAGCAGCAGCAGCGAGTGTCTGATGGAGCGTGGTGAGATGTCCGCAGTCAGGGGCTGTATTTCATGGGCCTCTGAGTACAAGTTTGTCATGCAGTGTTTTGGAAAACAAGCTTAAAATATGTTCCCTGTTTTGTTGACCACACAGGGAAGCGCGCAAGCAGCTGTGTGCAATATACTATTTATGTTGTAGCAACAAAAAGGCCCTCTTCCTTCTCCCCCCACCTTATCCCTCTTCTCTTCTCTTTTAAAAAATATGAGAACTTCCCGTGCTTTTGACATCCAAGAAAAACGCGGCTCAGCAGTGAATACTCCTCCAAATATTCAAAGGTCTGGTTCATTTTTGCATAAACACAGTAGTTCAGAATCTGATCTCGAGCCTACAGAAATGAGCTGGAAATCCCATAAGATTTTTTTTTTTCATCGCTCAGGAACAGTTCAGTTCTGGTTCAGTTTGAACGGGGAGCCAAGATTTGTATCCTTTCTCATTTTACCAGGATGTGTTGGCCCATCCCTTCTTTCTTGCTGGTACAGACCGCTACATGCTGCGAGTCTTGGCATGCCAAAATAAAGAGAACCGTTTTTAATGTTTGGGAACTTTCTGACAGATAACTTTTTAAGTGGCTTTGATGAGTCCTGACTGTGACTCTTTAAAAGAAGGGACAGAAGGTGTTTTTGTGGTGTAACGGCCTGAGGATTTAATTTATGCCTCAAAAAAGGGATTTTTGTAGCTGTTGTTCCTGTTGTAGCTGCTTCAGGGTTTGCAGGTTCCTGATGTTGGCTGAGCCTGATCTTTCACCCTGCTGTCTCTTGCTGCCTGCCCCCTTAATCCCTGTAGTGTCTCAAAGTATTGAAGACAATACCTCACCCACCTTTTCCCTGAAACTGGTGGAGTTCATGAATAAATTACAAAATGGAAATAATTTTTTTGGGGATGCAAACGCTGTTTTTCCCCTGTGTGGTGCTGGGGCCTCACAGGCAGGGACCTTGCCAGCCATGGGATGGGCTGTGGGATGGCAGGGCAGGGGCATGGAGTCCACTCCTCCTCCCACTGGCAGGAATAACCTCAGTGCCCACGAGGACCAAGTGCAGCAGGGCTGGGACACAGGCAGCTCCACCCTGTGGGTTTGGAAGAAAGGGTTTCTGTTTCCAGTGCCTTTTTCTGGAGGGAATCTCCTTAACTGGTAGCCAGGATCTATTCCAGAGGAAAGAATCTAAGCCTGCTATAAGAAAAATAAAGACTCATCTTTTTTCCTTATGACTGAACTATTCTAGGAGATGCTTCAGCATGAGGCACATTGCCAGCTCCCTTGCTCCAAGTGTGCCCCTGTCACATCAGGGACAGGATGTGAGCCAGGGTTTGTACATGTGGACCTCAGATCCCTTCTCTTTTTCCAGCATAGGAATCACCCATTAGTCATTTGTCCAGACCAGTCTGCTGTGGTCTTCATGGCTGGCTGACCATTTTATTGAGTGAAGGATTGCTGTTGAAGCTCTCCTCCGTGACGAGCTGGCTGGTAGCCCTTGGATGGAACCAGCCTTGCAGATTTGCTGCAGCCAAGTGAGGTGCTGGATACAGACAACCAGCATCATCTCCCCAGGCTCAGGGCATCCCTCTGCTGCACCAGTAGAGCTGAGAAAAGGGTGGGTAGAGGAGGATTATTTAATGAAACAAGGAAGTAGAGGATGAGATGAGGATGGGGATTGTTTGAATCCAAGGTGGTTGAGAAGGCTGGACATTAGGAATGCTTGACCAGGTTATGTTGCATCCTAGCTGTGTCTCATAGCAGAGCCCTTTGTCCTGCCTGTAGCTATCCTCAAACTTCCTTGCTGCGGTGCCAAGGGCAGTGTTGGGGCTCTTGGCTGTATCATTCTGTGTGTGGCACAGGGTCAGGGTGGTGGCAGTGGAGAAGGGAGCACCTAGCAGCTCATTTGCCAGTTCTGGAGGAAGATGGAAGAGCTGGGCACGAATGTCACAGGGAATAAGTGCTGCAAGAACATCTGCTTCTCTTTTTTGCATCTTCTACATTTTATTCCTCCTCTTCATTTTGGTTCTTTTCCTATTCTCTAGTTGCTTCATCTCACCTCCCCCTGTTCTGTTCCTCCCAGAGGAACAGCACTACCCACTGCTGTCGCTTTGCACTATTTTTTATTTTTTTCCCTTTGCATACTGCTCCGCTCCTCGCTGGTTTCCACACGTTGTGCGGCTCCTGAGCCTGCCGGAGGAGAACTGCAGCAGGGCTCCCCTCCAATGTGTCTGCCTCCTACCACCGCTCCTCTACATCTGCTGCTCCAGGAGAAGAGAGTGTCGCAGGAGAGGAGGTAGAGGAGGCAGGAGTGGGAGAGACATGAAGCATCTCTGAAGCTCGGGTGCATCCGGGCTTCCGAGCTTGAGAGCTGCATCTTGCCGCTCTGCTGGGAGCAGCTGTGGAGTGGAGCAGGGTGTGAGGACAGATGGGAGCTGAGAAGGAAGAGAGATTGCTGGCTGAGTCTAAATTCCCCCTCGTCCCACCCAGGAGAAACAAAGGTACTTGCCTTGCGAGACTGAAGGGAAGCAAGAAGCCCTTTTGGGAGGTGGGCCATGCTCTGCTGGGAGAGGCGCCTGGAGCTGCCCATGGGGCCATTCCTTAGGGCCTGAAGGCAGCATGAAATTTGGGGAAAAAAAGATGATGGGAGAACTGCATGCCTGCTGCTGCAAAGCTGTGCTTTGCCCAAACCTCAGTGGGGAAGCTGAGCAGCAGTGGTAGCTTGCAAGGTATTGGCTGTCAGAAGTCAACACACAAAATCTGGGATGAGTGTAGTGTTGTGTTTGCTCCCAGGGCAGATTTGGCCCTTAAAGTTTCTCCCTTCTCATCTCTCTCTGCTTGCTTGTTTTGTTCTATTTTGCTGTTTAATGACCATAACTGAAATTACGGACAGAATATGATGTTGGCTGGCAACTAACTTTCCAGATTTATTGCTTGGACACTTCAGATGGCTGCAGGACCAACTCTGATTTCAGAGAACTCTTCCTTCCTCCTTTCTCAAGTTGCTTTCCTGATAAGCAGCATTTTCCACCTGGAAAGGCCCAGAATCCTTAGAAATCTATAAAAACATGTGGGATTTTGTTTTGTGCCCTCCTTGCAACTTTTAGGTGCGTGTTTATCTGCATATTTTGGAGGCAGCCCAACTGGCAGTTGGACAGGACACCCCTTTCTTTTGCATCCTCAAGTCTGCTGCTCCTCTCCCCACCCTCCAGAGTACATAACTTCCCATACATCCTAAAGTTCCCTGGATTGATCTTTCCATGCCTGATAAACCTCAGGTTCAGAAACAAGCGTTAGAGCCAGGGCCTATTATAGCTGTAGGTCATCATATTTCATTAATAACTGATTGATATTAATACCGATTGGAGCAGATGGGAAGGGAGGAAATGGAGCACTTTTTCTTCAGGAGGAATAGGATGATGGAAAAAAGTTGGAGAGTTGCTGCCTTGTACTGGCTGCAGTGGTGGAACAAGTTAGCAAGAGGCTCCATGGATCCTGTTACTGCTTTCCTCATGTACTGACACTGTAAGCAAGTATATGGCATTTAAGCAGCATTTCTATTTTTAAAGTTCTGCCCTCTTTTTCCAGTGTATTTCCCTTCCCCGACCCTCTTCCCGAATCAGGAGTTTCTGGCTACATGAAATCAGAGGCAGGGCTGCATTTTTACCCTTCATCAGAGCTTGCCTAAAGAGGATGGTGAAACTGAAAGGTCAAGGTGCTTGCATGGAAATGTCAAATTACAACAGTAACTGGGGTGATAACAGTGCCCAGTGTTCTGGGCAAACAACAGCTGGGCAAACAAGTCACGTTCTGTCTGTCTTGCAGTAAAATTGTCTTGGTCATCTCAAATGTGTACTTTTTCCCCCCCCTCCTGGAGCTTAAGTGGTTGGGAAATAATAAATGGTTGCCACTTCCCTAAGCACAGGGACAGGGCTTTTCAGTGGGACTTCCCACTTATGCTGTGAATGAAACAGGCTTGATTCATCTCACAGTTAATGTACTGTTAACATTTTTCCTGGGTTAGGTGTCACCCAGTGTTGACTCTCAAATACCATTCCAAGTTTGTGCAATGTCTCTCAAGGGCTGAATTTCAGTTGCCTTTTACTGGTCTCTGTTTTACACCAGAAAATTTCCTTATGTCTGGGTGATTTCCTAATGGATAAGAAAACACCTTGGGAGTTCATTTACTGTATCTTGCATTTAGGCATAGAATGACTTCGTTGGTAGGCAGCCTTTTCCTGATGTTGTCCTTCCAAACCCATGTTTATAGTGGCCAAAACCCATGGAATATTCATTTTCTGGGGGATACTTCTTACTTGGTTTTTTTTTCCAGTAAGTGGGAGGATTTCCCCTTTGTGTTTTGGTGCAGAGAGGAGGATGGTTGCTGCTGCTCTGTGATTCACTGCTGGAGGCCAGGATTGGTGTCTCTGGGTGCCCCAAGAAGCTTTGTCCATGCTTGCAGGCTCTTTTAGCAGTGCAGATAACGTGGCTGCTGGTAAATACAGAGCCAGATATTTGAAGCACCTCTGTGTTTTTGGGGGGCTCTTGGCATCTCCCCCTGCCCTTCCATGAAGGAGCACACTGTTGTCTGGACTCACAAACACGAGCTGGTTTTTCACGGCCCCTGGCAATTGTTCACTTGCAAGCACGTGGTGGAGATTCGGGGTGTAACTACGGCAGCGAGGAGGAATGTGTGAAAAGAGCTTGGAGATGTCAGAGCACCTGCTTGTGAGGAGAGGGCCACGTTAGCAGAGCTGTTGGCTAGAAGTAAACAGTCCTGGCACCCTTGTTTCAGGACTTGGCAGCAGCAGGAGTTGAACTGAATCCAGCTTTACTCTCTACTGCCTGTTCAGTAAGTTGAGGACAAGGCAGATGATTAAGGAAATGTGGGGAAACTGCTACAGAAGCTTTTGGAAAGATAAGAGACTTTGGTCTCCATGTCTGACAGTCTGGCACTTCTCACTAGCATTGAATTCACATGCAAATCAAAGGCAACATCTACTCCCACAGGAAGCTTTATTAATGTACAGGCCTGCTTGCGAATCTCCGTGCTGATGAAGGTTGTGGGACTGACTTCACTCAAATTAATTTCCCTGTCTATCCTCGCCTGAGCACTGCACAGCACCGGCAGCCTCAGCAGGGCTCCCACGCCAGCATCCAGGGATGAGCTCCGTGCGGGAGCGGCACTGCCTGGAACCAGGGAAGGGGATACAGGTGTGAGGCTTCTTGGCTTGGATTGTACCGGTGTCCACAGGGCTGGAACTGACATCAGCAAAGTGATTCCATGAAGGCAAACCCTGGGATTGAAGTATTTTGTGTGTTGAGAGGTCACTGTGTCCCAAACCAGCCGTGTTTCTTGTATGTGTCCTGTCACATGTGAGGAGTATGGATGAGCCTTGGAAGTGGCCAGGACAGGACAAGGTCTGAGGCAGGAGGGAGGAAAGGCTGAGCAGGGAGAAGTAGAAAGGGATGTGAGATCCCTGGGTTCACTGCACCACCAAGGACATGTAGCTCCTTGATGCAGATACTCACTATGAACCATATCTGAGCCATAAACAACCTTCCACATCTTAAACCCGAGCTCATCTGATGCTTAGCTTTTACTGCTGTCAGTTATTTGTAAGTGAAAAAGTGAAGTCTTGAGGAGAAATGGGAAGTGCCATTTCAAGCTGCAATCCCTGGAATGTCAGCATGTTGCCATATCCTTGTTTTGCATCTACCTTGTTTTTTTCCTTTGATGTTCCTGTCCATCCTGGCTGCTTGTAGGTCCCTGATGTTCCCTCTAGCCCACTTTTACTCTTTCTAAACCTTTCCTTCCTGCCCTGCTCCACCATCTGTGCTGGCCCTTCTCTTTGGCCATCTCTGGTCCCACCAGGTTTGCACTGGCACAGGTGACAACTAGGCATGGAATGGGGTGGTGTAGATGTCACCTTGAATGGAGACCCTCACAGTGGTGAGTGTGACGGATGTGGGTGCTGTGCAGCTGGACTGGAACAGGGACAGAGCTCTGGCTTTGCTCCAGCAGAACTCTGCCAGTTCCAGCCTGTCCCCAGAGCCAGAGACCCTCATTGGTGTGGGGTCAGTCATGGTAAGGGTTTATGGTGGCAGTGGCCACCCCACCAAGCTGCATGGAGTTCTGTGGCCAGCTCGAGTGTAGAGAGCAGGCATTTCTTGTGTGGCTACTTGTTCTGGGAATCTTCAAAAATTTCTGGCAGCCAGTTTAATTGTGCAACCTCTCAGCTGCCAGAACGGATAGAATATGATCATATCACATGAAATGCATGCAGGGTCTGCTATAGCAACTGTATTTCAAAGAGACAACACATATGGTGACTGGTTCTTTTTGGAATAATATCTATAAGTTGATGATGTTTTATTCAAAAAGGCTGTAGCTTGAAAGGTTAGGGATGTTCTGATTGTTTAGTGTATGATTAAAGAAAGGCTTCTGTGGTTTTTTTGGCCTATTGAATCTAATTACTGGGAACTAAAATGATCATTTGATTGCACATTTACCTGGAATTATTCTTCTGCAGAGCCAGTCTTAATAATATATAATAATATGTTGCGCTTGTACTGTATAGAGCTTCTTGTCTGAGCAACTCAGAGTGCTTTACAAGTATTCATTAATTAAATAAGCCATACAACACCCCTGCTAAATAAGTGAGTATTTGTTGCCCATCCCCTTAAGTCTTGTAGGTTTTATTTCTGCTGCCTCTGCCCACCCTTGAAGATGCTTTAACAGCTAAATAAGTTAATTCAATACAAATAAGGTATTTTTTTAACCGTCCTTAGCACTTTCTGCATAAAGCTTTCTTTTGTTGCATTGAATTCTTTGGCAGGCTGTAGGGTTTTCTGGTTCTTGATGGTGCACCACTGTGGGGTGGTGGCTGTGTGTGTGTGCCCAGCAGCTCCCTGCACCCATTGCAGGGACACGGACCAATTCAGAGATGTTACGGGTGCACTAAGATCCAACCAGCTTGAAACGCAAAATCTAATTTTACCTGCATTGTACCAAGCTCTGCTGGAAATTGTATCCACCCTTTGAGAGCTTTTCTGATCCAGTGGAGACTTGTTATTAAATTGGAAAGAATTGGAAAGGTGGGCTTGTTGCCAGAGCATTATAAGGTCTCTCCTGCCCACTTGCTCTGGTCAGCGGTGGTGGTTCTTCAGTCCACTGAGCTGACCAGTGTTTCTCCAAAAGTAAAAAGATGAGTCTAGGCCATAAAATAACCAGGTTTTATTGGGGGAGGGGTGGGGGGCTTGGGACTCGAGTTTGCAGACCTTGATATCAAACCTTTCCCAGCAGTTCTGCGCTGAGATTAAACACTCTGCAACTTGAAGGAGCAAGTGAAACCTGAAGCATATCTGACTTCTTAATTAAATAGGTATTAATTAAATCACTCAGAGAACATACACAGTAGGAGTGGGGAAGGCTTTTTCTCTCCTTCCATGTAGGCATCTTGCAAAGGGACTATTTTTCTTGTTTTACATTAATGAAGTCTTCAGCCTTCCCACTTTTCCACCTACACATGTACTGAACGTCTCCAAGGAGACCAAGGAGTCCCGGGTCCGGTGCTGGTGAATCCTCCGGGAGCAGCAGGCTGGGGTCTCGCCAGCAGAGCCTCAGCTGTGCCACAGTCTGTCTTGCAGGGATCATCCTTGCTGTCCCCTGGCTGGGGAGCCAGGAGGGAGCCAGGGCAGGGACTTGCTCCTCATCTTTTCCTCTTTTATCTCCTCTTGCTTTCTTTTCCCCACCTGATGGAGAAAATCAAGCCTTGAAGAGCAGCAGGCTCCAGTGTTGAGGGACTCTGCTTTGCATGACATTTTGCAATTATTGCCCCACATCCTGCCTGCTCATGCTTTCAGGGTCATGTCCCTCGCCCCTCCACTGTCACACTGTCCCTTTACTGCTGTGCCCCCTCCCAGTGAGTCCCCACAGCTGGTCTGTCATGTGCTGACAGTGATTTTCATAGGATCATGGAATATCCTGAGCAGAAGGGGACCCATAAGGATCATCAAAGTCCAAGTTCTGGGTTTTGGTGAGGTGAAATGCTGTCCTGCTTTTCTTTGCATTCTCTCCAGCTCCTTGCAGCTTTCTCAGCCTTCAGCATGGCTCTGCCTGCTGCTGCCTCTCCTCTTTTTCCCACTATGGCCCTCCAGAAGCTTCCCTGATGTTCTCTGGTGCTCAGGGGAGCAGACAGTGATATATGACTGCCCTCTTCTGTAAACCTAACCTGATCTGCTGGAGAGGAGGAAAACGGAGAGCTTTCTGAGATCTCAAAGCACAGGAGTCTGTCCATTAGTGAGGAGGGCTGTGAGCTGCTCCAGGGGGACAAAAACTACTCTGTGGAGCTCACCACCAGGATTCCTGCAGTTACTTGAGGCTCCCACCCAGGAGGCAAATATCAACTGCTGCTGTTTTTCACCTTAGTCAGACTAAAAATGGGAAATCAGTGGTTGGCTGTCACCCCATTGAATGCAAGGTATTATTTTTGTGTAAGCCACTGCTTTCCTCAGTGGAGATGCATTAGGAGTGGAGTGGTACCCCATGACCAGGGTCTGCCTTGCCCCTCTGCTGTTTGTGTAGCTCCCCGTGTTCTCTTGGCTGTGAACTCAATTCTCCAACCTCTTTCTCCCTACAGGCTCTCCAGGTGGCACGACAGCTTCTCCTGCAACAGCAGCAGCAGCAGCAACAGCAGCAGCAGCAGCAGCAGCAAGTTAGTGGAATAAAGTCTCCAAAGAGGAATGACAAACAGCCAGCCCTTCAGGTAAGGGGAGGCTGTGAGCCTCCATGAGGGTCTGGGGCTTGTAAAAGCTGAATAAATGCATCTTCCGTGCAAACACTGGCTTGGAGCCTTCAGGAGCTTCCTCCCTGTGTCCACAGTGTGGCTGTGGCTGGTGTATGTGGCAGCAGGATTGATGCTGGGTGCTCTTGAAAGTCCCACCTACGGCGTATTTACAAATCGTGAGCGTGTACTTTTATTAGCATCTGGTAGGGTTGGATCATGACAAAATGGAATAGCTTTTGTTACTGTGTCAGTGTGCATAGGAGATTTGCATTAACATTTCTGTTTGATTGCTGTTCCATTTGTAGTCTGTGTTCACTCAAACCGTTGATTTGCTGTGTCAAGGATATTGGGAAATACTAGGATATCATATCATCGGTGTGTTTTTTCCCCTTTTATTGTCTGCTGATTTATGGACATCTTCAGAAATAAAATCTAAATATTAGAGGGCTTTGTGCTGTTATGAATTCAGAGAGCTAAAACCAATACAGCATTCCCAAACAGAAGATGTGTGCACACATATGGGGCTTTGGAGTACATTCTGCTAGTCTTGTGGGATAAATCACGGGGAGTTAAAGACAAGAAAGACCTATTAGGTCATGTATCACAGTATCCTTTTTTCCCTTTTTTTTTTTTTTTTTTCTTTTTTTTTTTTTTTTTTCTTTTTTGGGTTTGGTTGGTTTGTTGTTTTTTTTTTTTCTATTCTAGTGTTAGAAATCCCAAGTGATGGTGGGACTGCTATTATTTTCCTTCAGATAGTTTTCCATAACAAAGCACACGCTCAGGAACTTTCCACTTTAATTCCATCCTCTTGCTCCAAGTAATACTGCTTGTATAAATACTGAGTCAGTCCCTTGCCGTGCCTCGTGTTCACACTCCTCAAACATCTGAGATACTAACATGTACTTGCCAGCTTTGGCAAATTATATGTATCTAGTTCTTTATGTATTTCGTAAACTGGCACTTTCAGACCCTTGACCACTTTGCTGGTTTGCAGCTGGTTATTGCTTTTATTACTGCTCTCTGCAATTGCAGCATGTCAGTGGATTTTTGATAATAAGGTCCTGAATGCAGCAGTTCAGCTGCAGTTGCACAAAGCCCTGTAGCTGGGACATTTATCTTATCTAGTTCTTCTATATCTGATGCTTCAGCCTCTCTAGCCCCAAATTCTTTCCGGATTTTTTTTTTCCTCTTGTTGTCATAGCACGTTGTCAAACTCATGTCTGTTTTGCTCTTTCTACTTTTTCTTTCTTTTTTTTTTTTTAGTTTGATATACTATCACCATGAGCTCTCTGACAGCATTGCTGCTTCTCTTGCCTTTTATATGTGCTTCAGATTATTTTCCTACAAAAATACGGATGCTGGGCTCTTTAAATATGTAGTAGAATATGGAAGGTAAAGCCAACATCGCTAGAGGCCTTGACAGTAAAGTGAGAGGGCCCAATTCTGTGGTTCTTAACCCAAATAAAGCTGATGGGGACTTCAAGGGGAGTTTTGCCTGAGAGAGGAATAGATGTTAACTGCAGCCCTTGGCCCAGCGTGGACAACGTCGAGCTTTGGTGCAGTGATTTCATCTTCAAAGCATTTTGCAAATACTAATCTCCAAAAAATCCCCAGAAGGAAAGTCTGATAAGTAGGTAGCATTATCCCAGTTCTGGACTGGGAAACTGAGGGATGCGGGTTAAGCAACTCACTTAGGATCACAGAGGGAATTGGGTTTAGAGGTAGGATTAAGATTCATGAGTTCCTGGCTCCCACCCCTGTGCTCAGGCTGCTGGACAGCACCTCACGCTTTACAGCTGGGCTATTATTCTTTTGGAAAGTATGAAGCATTTTGTCATTGGGCAAATATACGTTTTATTGGCAGCGTCGAGAGCCATAATCCAAAGCGTTACATTAATGCTTTCAAAAATATTTTATTTGGTAAATCCATAGCTGATCCATATGCCTTTTAATAGACTCTTCCACTGGGGACATTTTTAATGAGAGATTGTGCTGGCTAGGTCCAGTGTCAGGTACTAAAAGAAGTGCTTTGTTGTGCAGATGTCTTAAGAATAGCTCCAGAGGATGAAATATGACTGTGTTGACCTTTCAGCTGTGAGCTTATTTGTCAGGATTCAAATAAGTTGAAAGGATCAAACCAAACAGTTTCCGTAGTCAGACTGGGAATTGTGTTGCAGAGGTCAACAGTGAAGGCCACATCGTGGATTCCATAACATAGCCAATTGTTGGTACGTATTAAAGTACTGGAGCAGCTCCTGCAGTCAGAGACACAATTAAAATTCTAATTTATTAATGTATACAGAGAGCTGGCCCAGCCTGTCACTCACTGATTCAAATGACTGCCCAGTCTTTTTTTTTTTTTTTTTTTTTCTCCCCTTCTCACTCCTGGTGCTTTTGCGGTCTGAAACATACTGGAAGTCCTCTTGGATGTAACACCCCCAAGTGCATCCCTGTAATGAAAATCTGTTGCTGAAAGGAAATGGTGCTGCTGGGGGCAGAATTTCTGAGTAAAACTGCAGCCACACAAGCACCCACACCCCCTGAAGTCAGATGGGGCCATGCTGATGAGGTGATGCCTCTTGCTGATGGTACATAGAATAAATATAAAGGGTGGGGTAAACGTGCCGGTTTTTCATAACTTTGTTTAAATGATGAACAAGTTATCTTTGGGCTCTGCTTACAAAGAGAAATGGCTCATTCAATGGCCACAGCAGTTAGCAGTCACCTGGGGTTTTTTGTGACAAACAGGCTTCATGTATAACAAGAACACCATAGGCGTCGCTCATCCCTGCTGTGCTTGGCGAGGGCACTGGTGAGCAGCACCCAGCATGAGTGCTGGGGAGCTTTGTATGGAACAGGGAGGGATGCTGTCTGCCTGGGCTGCTGCTTCTCCCACTAAAATGCTCCGTGGCCCTGCCTGCCCCAGGAGGGGAGGCCAGTACTGGGGCTGGAAATGCACCCTCTGAACTCCACCACCACAAACAGATGCAGAAGATTAATCTGATATATACTGTGTAGCTAATCTGTTATCACCTCATGGATAATTTCCTCTATTCCTTCTTTATTCCCTGCTTAAATAGCCAAGGAACTTAAATACATCCCAGCATCCTGTGGCCACACTGGGACATGGTGTCTTCAGTAGTGTTTCAATGACAGTGGGCTCCTGCAATCCTGTTGGGGAGGGTCTCTTGATCTTGGCAGCTCTACCTGAAGATCTGCTTTTAGCAAATCGTGAGATACTCAGTGTGTAAGAACTTGGACGCAGGACTGGAGATGTGCTCTGCTGATAGCTGAAAAACCCCAAATCTCCAAATACACGATGAGTCACATTTTGAGCCTATCGCACACTGCCGTGGTTTAGATTTGGCAGTGAACCTCCGGTTTCGCAGCCTGATGACACAAACAAAAGAAAATTGAAAGTTAAGAAATGGATTTAATAACCAGCAGTTGGGGAAAGAACATAAAAAATACCAGTCCGACAAAAATTACTGGAAGTGAAAAAAAGACTAAAGGCTGTTTGATAATATATTTGCCATAGACATTGGATTTCCTTGTGTCTGTGAAACAAATAAATTAACAGACCAGGTATGCTTAGGATTTTGAAAATGTGCACATTTTTCCTGGCCAAGATAAATATATCTGTATTAATAGATGTATTGATTAAAATTTGCAGCTTTAATTGCCGATGCTCTTACCGATTATTCATTTTGGTTCTTTAAGCATTTTAGTTGCTGGCAAGAGCACACAGATTGGAAACAAATCAAGAGACACATTTTTCTCCCAAGAAAGTAAAAGTGCATGTGTGTTTTGGCAATACTAAAAATACAATTTTTTTCAAAGACGTAAATGTTGTGTGTTGCATTGAACTGGAAGTTGGATACTGGACTGAAAACAAATTTAGGATGTCCAAATCAGGATCTCGCAATTGAAACCCATCATTTGACGTTTTTTATGTGATTAAATGAGATTTCTTGTCTGATCATTAACCTGCATGTGTTTGGAGAGAAGAAATAATGAAATTACTGGGATGGAAACTTTTCTGTTTTTGCTTGGCAAAACAAAAAAAAATAAATCTGCCCTTTAAGTCACAGCCAAGAAAAGAATTTGGGTTTGGTTTAAATTCTCAGGGTGAGACTGGGGGAGGCTGAGAGGACAGAGCTGTCCTCGCCTTTGCATACCACTGCTTTTTAAAGCAGCCTTTTGGCTGGGCTTTTGTAGAATTTAATTTGCATGCTATATTATCTTAATATATCTTTCCAGTATCTTGAGAAATAGAAGAGGGCGAGAAGAAAAAAAAAAAAAAACCACCACTGTAGCTTGATGTTGGGGGCAATTATTATTGTTTTTTTATGAAATTAGAAATTGTTAGTTTGACAACGCAATAAACACCGAGAGGTGAAGGGCAGGCTATGCTCCATTTCACTTGGAGCACACAAGTCTCAGTTGTGTTCTCTCAGGTTTTACACCCAGAGAACCTTTTTTACATAGTAGTAAATTTAACAACTGGTAGAGAAATTGCCTCAGCGGATAATTTGGCAGAAGAAGTAAATTTGCAAACGTATTTATTCTATTTGTATAAGTATCTCTCTGTTTCACTTTTTAATACAGGAATTGATCAGAATTTGGCCTCAGTCAAGCCAGTGAGAATTTTGGCACCAACTCAGCTTGGGTCAGGATTTTGCTTCTGCAGGGTTTGAAGTTTGCCTATGAAAATTTCACTTGAATCTTTCATTATCCGTTTTTGACTTTGGAAATCAAGCAAAATTGAATTTTGCTGTTTTTTACCAAAGAACTCCTTAGTTCTTATTTATTTTTCACCCCTAAGCCCAGTTATAAGTGTTACTCAGTTCTTGGAATGTGTCTGTGAAATGCAGACATCATCCACCCCACAAACAGAACAAAATCTGAGTCAGATCCCCAAATTACATGATCAGCTTGAAAATTTTGATACTAAGGGTTTTTTTTTTTCATTACACCTATAAACATTTTTTGCTGCCTTTTTATATTTTAAAGCATTTATTACTCGGTTTTTCCAGCTTTTTAGACTGAGCAGAAAGGTGACAAATATATTTATTCTTAAAAGAAGCCTGTGATTATCCTGTAGTATCAGGATTCAAAAAAATGAAGCTTCTAGGAAAATACCAGTATATTGGGAGAGCTGGCAGTGTGAGGCACTGTCAGCAAACATGATTATTCTCATTTTATAGCCGTGTAAACCCTGACAGAGAGATATTAAGTGACTCGCCCAAGGCTGGAGAGCTGCAGGTCCTCAGTGGTGTTGAGGTGTGCAGCTCTGCTGTGATATTTGGGAGTTTGGCATCTGACTCTTGGAAGAAGTCAGTCCTGAGGGGCAAAGTAGAAGCCAGGATCCCTCATTTTCAGCTTCTCGAGTATAATTTTCTTGCAGGTTTTCTGCTTTGACGTTAAGCATTTACAGAACAGGTTTGTAAAAACTGTGATTTCTGCCCAGGTCGGGAGCAGGGATGTGGGGCGGGCAGTGCCAGAGCCTGAACGTGCCTTACCCACCTCGGGGAAGGGGAAAACAAATGAAACCTTCCTGACTGGTCAGAAATGTGTAAATTGCTGACAAAATGACACATGTAATTAAGAGTGCTCCTGCCATTTTACCTTGTGGTTTACACCTACAGTGTTGAAAAAAGAGAGTGACTCCCACCTCGCTAATTACCATTATCACTGAAATGGTAGGGTTTGAGTCATTAGTTCCATGTGCATTTAATTAGAGGAAGGCTGAAATTGGATTTAACTTATTACTTTTTCATGGATCACTTTCTTGTCATCACTTCAAATTGGATTGCAGCCCCAGGTAACTAATTATGAGCGCCACAGGATCAAGAGTGAAAAAAAGGTAATTAGGAATAACACTGTTGGACCCTTGCTGGTAGTCCACTTGTGCTTGGGAAGAAATGAGAGCGGTATTTTGTAGTATTACAGATTAGGGAGTTAAAGGTATGTGCTGCTGCCAGGAATGATGGGAGACTGCCCCCTCCTATAGCGGTTTATATGATGTACAGCTGGGTTGAAGATGTTATAGCGACATGGTTCCACAATCAGCTCCTTAATACCGAGATTAAACTTGTAAAAGCAACAGACTGGTTGTAGGTATGAGGCATCTCAACAGCCGGGCAGCCAGGGGTCCGTCCGTGTGCGATTGCACGGCGCTGCCCAGGCAGGCGCGAGCCGCGGCGCCCAGCGCTGTAAGTACAGCCAGCCACAATTGATAACAAATTAATGAACATATTAATGATCCGAAAAAGATCGCGCACATCCGACAGGGAGATATATCAATCAGGAGGACAGCAGCGAGCCTGATGATGTGGGGATGTCAGGGATTGAGCCTGCGTCGCTGCCGTGATAAAATCGTGAAATCAGGACCTCGCTTCTCTTTTGTTTGCTGGAGAGGTTTCTTTTTTGTTTTGCTTTTTGTGGGCAAGGCTCGCTTGGTTGGATTGTCCCTCTTTCTTCTTTTTTTTTTTTTTTTTATTTTTTTTGATCTTGGAGATGTGATTGCCAAGTTCTGCTTTCTTCAGAAAATACTTTAAAACAAATTGTTTTATTTCCATGTGCAGAACAGAGTTCAGAACTGCAAGTAATCAATTTTATTGACACAGTCTGGAAAAAAATGTTGATGAGAGTTCAAGGATGTGAAAGGATTGAAATTTCAAAGTACCTAACACTGAGTGTAGGAAAATTTCAGAAGTAGTTTCATTAGGCAAAGAAATCTATTGTGTGAGGATCTGTAAGAGGAAAATCTGCTCTAGGACCTAATGATATTACAAGGAGGTTACAGCAGCTGATTTTTGCCTTTAAAAGAGGAAAAGTTTCCTAATTTCTCCTAGTAGTGAATCACAGTTCAAAGGCTAGCACAATTTCCTTAAGTTGTTTAAAATGGCTTTTAATGCTCTGTTAATGTAGGCAAATATTTGTGACTCAGTGTTGGGTAAGTGCCGCTTGCTCATTATTTCCTGATGCAAAGCAAAGGGTAGGAAATTCTGTGAACACCACGCAGAGAGATGCTAAAGAGACTTAAGAGTAACAGAATTCAGTTACAGAAATTAAGTCTGTCTCATTTACTTGACATTACAAAATAAATCTTGAGATTAAAAGGTATTACCTTTAATACAGAAAAAGAGAATCTGCTTTAATACATCTCAAATTGATTTACAATTTTTATACATAATATTCATCTGCGGTTGAAAAGGGGGCAACCTAAGGTCGAGTGATGTAGTGTTTCCATTTTTCCATATGAGTCTTACTGTGTGTGATAAAAGCAAACTCCTTTATTTTGTCAGTCTGCAGGAATTTCTGATGAAGTGCAGGGGTCACTTTTCTGTCAATTTGAGTAGGCAGCATTTCTGAACTACTGTTTTTTTCCCCCCTCCTACGAAGTGTGGCCCCGATCTGACACACGCATGCACACACACACACACACACACACACACACACTTAGAGTGCTGCAATCTGCAACTTATTAGTGCGCAGTGCTGGAGCCTGTCCAGTGGTTAGAAAATTTCCTGAAGCTTGGAATAACAGCAGTGGGTGCAAGTGCCATCGAACAGAAGTGACAATGAGGGGCAGTCCGGCCCGCCTGGCGCGATGCCCGGGCTGCAAAACCAGCTGAGATAGTCAAACGCAGGAAGATTGACGCGGTGCATCTGGGAAATGCTCAAAAAGTTGGGTTCTTGAAAAAATTACCTTCTGTGATCGTAAGACATCATCTGTTTTCCTACAGAGATTGTTTATAACAGGGTTTTCAAGCACTTGTCAAATAACCAGGAGTGAAGGAAACAGGCTAAAAATCTCTTACCGTTCAGATGAGTCCTGGTGTAGTTGGAAAAAAACAAACTCCCGTCACAGAGATCCACAGCTTCCCAAAGCAGAGGGAGCCTGGGAGAAGCAGAAAAGGAAAACTCTTAGTCAAAAACAGTCCAGCAAGCATGGGCTGTGGGTTGGGGAAGGTGGTACTGCCGTGCTGATGGGTGCAGTGCTGGCACGGCGAGGTGAAGTCATACCTAGAAACCGCGATGTGTGGTGCTCAGCTTTTGTTACTGAGCTGTGATATCATGGGCAAAATATTATAAACATAGCATGGCTATAGCTTGCTTGTGTAACAAAAGATCAGGAACTTTTATTAAGTTTGTTTTCCTTGTCATATTGTAAAAATTTATTATGTGTACTGTGTATATTAGAAACAGATTTGGGTAATTCTGTCTAAATGAAGTCATCCCAGCTATTTCCAGACTGTCTGTTTTCGGTTGTGAATAATTTTCATACATCAAATGGTTGTCATATTTAGTAGCTCTCTACATTTTATATAGGACATATCCCATTTTGAACTTCCAGGGACTCGGGATGCCCCTGGATTTTTAAGGTTGTTTTGTTGCAGGAATATTTTAAAGAGTGGCAGGGCAGGGAGTGCTGGAGGAGTCGCTTGCCTTCGTGCAGCGAAATAACAGGTTTGTCACAACTGCAGTAGTACTTGTGGCTTTCGGCAGCACGCGCTGGGAAGAGCCTGCCAGATACCTATTTCAGCTTGTCCCTTTGTGTTCACACTTTGCAACAAATATGTTAGAAAAACACTAAAGGAAAAGTACTCTGTATCAAAAATCTCTGATGAAAGAATTCTCTCAAAGAGTAGGTGCTGCTGCTTTTTTTTTTTTTTTTTTAACAGACGTGTGAAACAAGTTAATGTTTAAATGTTTAATGTTTTAATTTAAATCATAGACTCATCTACATAGCAGCTAAGTTGCTGTGACTTTTTTATTTATTTTTTTTAATCCTTAAGGCAAAGTTTCTTTAGTCAGGGTGGGGAAGTGCTGGTGTTCCTCACACACCGACTGAGAGGAATTTGCACTGGAGGAGTCTGCAGTGATGAGCACAGAGCAGAATTTTGCCCTGAAACCATCAACTTGGCCAGAGATACTCGATTTACAGCAATTTTTTAAAAAAAAAAGAAAGGGGAAAAAAAAAAAGGCAGGAGAGAAAGAAAGAAGGCATTTTGATCTGGCTTGCTGGAGTGGAGGAGAGCAGCTGTTTGCCTCATGTGTTTAAATCTCTAGAGCTAATATTGAAGTTTCAGGGCAACAAGTGCAACATAGAATAAGTAGAAACTAAACCCAGGGAAACAAATGGAAATGCTACTTGGATGTGGCTTTGGAGCTTGATAGTTTTACAGCTGTGTCGTCAGGTTGGCAAAATATTTTGTGGTGTGTGCAGAGAGAAAAGGCTGTTGTGTTGCTGAAATGTTTTTATTTGCCTGATAAGTGTAATCTGCCTTTTATAAATTACTAATCTATTTAAGGTGTAACATTAATGGCACATAATCTCAAGTCACTGAAAGCCTGGAAAATTAAAGTAGACTGAAGGCACAAGAAAGAAATGTACTTTGTGTCAGGCTGAAGTTCGATGAAGCATGGAGAAGATGGAATAGATTATTAAATAAACTTTAAGAGGAGATGGAAAAAGCACTGAAATATCTCATTTTGAAAGGAATTAGTTTACTTGATTATATGCAACTGTATCACACTCAGGAAAGTATAAGACAAATGAAAGCAAAACAAAATTTAATTGAGCTATTATTTTGCAGACTTTGGCTCCGTTTCAGACAGCCTAATCAAATTGCACTTTGCTCAAATAACTGATGTTAAATGCAGTCTACCAGCAGATGTTTAAACAGAGACTAATTGGAAAATCTACATCCTGGGTTTAGCGTGTCTAGCTGAAAAAAGTTTTGAAATTGCTTTGGAGAGGGGCAGGAAGATGACAGGAGGAGCTCAGGTAGAGATGGGCACTGGAGAGGGAACCAGGAGACAGCAGCACTCATGCTGGAGCTGATGAGGTCACTGATGTCACCGAGGTCACTGGTGCTGTAGTTTGGTACCACTGGCCCCTCAGAAAGTTTTTTCCATCTTGTGGTATCATGAGAACCAAATTGCAGCTGCATAGCTCAGCGTGCATGGAGCATGTAATGCAGTGCAGCACACGGACTGAGGGTGTTAAAAGCTGTACAAACTATCAAAGCTCAGCGCTTCCGTGCCAGTTCTGTCACTGCCCGACAGTTTTTAAGCCTTTACAGATTTAAAGTTATTCACCTGTGGTTTATCTCAATGCTGGGCCTTTTATGACACGTCAGTGCATCCATGTGGACCTCTTGGGTGGGTTTCAGCACTGAGTTGAACAGCTTTGGCCAGATTTGTTCTGGGTTTAAGTGATGGCCATCCAGTGTGCTGGAGTTGAGGGATCCCACTGAAATGGATATAGCTTCCTACCTGTGATTTTTCTTTCTAATCAGTTTTACACCAAAGGCACTCTAGTAGCAGCAATCCATGCAAGTGTTCAAGGCCAGGTTGGATGGAGTTGGAGTTGGTCTAGTGGAAGGAGCCTCTGCCCATGGCAGGGGGCTTGTAACTGGATGGGCCATAAGGTCCCTTGCAACCCAGACCATTCTGTGATTCTCTGGTGATTCTTTTTTGGTTTTCTGCATTTTGTTGCTCATCAAAACTCTGGGTGAAAGAGTTACTTGTGGTCAGCCTCCTGGACTTCAGGCAGTGTCAGTTGAGCAGATGCAGTGCTCATTTCCACATTCACTTGGAAAATTTTATCCCAGAGACTTTGCTGTCCTGGAGACCAGTGTTTTGTGCATTCAGACAGGTAGGAATAGAACTGAAAGGAATCAGGGTCTTGTCGTGAAAAAGGCAAAAATCTGAAACACTTGTGAAACATTTCCCATCTTTCATTGGGGGAAAAAACCAACACCAAATCCCAAAATGAATGCAATTTCTTTGGCTAACACTTAATAGCTCAGATAAACTTCTGAAGCAAATCTCGTGGGAGATGCCAAGCACCAACCTAGCCCAGTAGCTCATGGCTAGAGTGCAAATTCAATCATTTTTATCCTGTTGATTTTGTGTACAAGAACAGATGCATGAGGACGGTGGATGGTTGGTCACTGTTGTCAGTGGACACATGTTAAGGTGATGAAACCTTCCCTGTCCATCCCAATATGAGCTCTTTCTGTGTCAAGGCCTGTCACTCTAAGCTGGTTTGTAACCCATTTCAAAACTTCATTTCATGTGATCTTCAGGGGATGGTTCCTGTGAGGTAAGAATGAAATGCAACATGCTGAGTGATCCATGAAGTGTATTAGAGAGTCCCTTCTGGCTCTCACAAGGGTTTGTCCACTGTTGTTTAAGGGCAGTGGCTCCTCAAGTTAATGCTGATGTTATGTGGGCTTAATAGGCAGTATGTAATGGGGAGTAGCCAATCTGTAAGAAAAATAATAATGTACATATAAATATATAAATTTCCAATTTTACCGGTTGAAACTCTAGAAAAGGCAGATTATATTTTATGGCTTGTAAACATCAGGACAGATATTTCGGGAGAACTGCAGACAGCTGTAATTTTGTGAATGTGCACAAATTACTTGGAAAACAAATATTCCTCTGCCTACACAGCTGTATTCACAACTGTGGACCAGAATGCCTTTTGCATGATGCTCACGCCTGGTTCTGTGGAATATAATATGCTCAGATGAAGAAAATGTGATTTAAAAGTGAAGTCAGAATTAATACTTGCTGTGAAAACCTGTATTACTGGCTGAGGTGTTGGCATGGGAGTGGATAAACCACTTGAGGAAAAATGAGAACTAACCAGGACGTTTATTTGTACTCAGATCAAGAGCTGAATGCTCAAACTTCTGTAAGAGAGATGAACATGCCTGTATCTTGCAGAGATGCCTCATGCTGCCTGTGCCACCCTGCAGGGTAAACACTGAGCTGGATTTGATGGTTAGAGAGGTCTGCAGGATTGCATCAGGTCACCCGTGAGGAGAGGGGCTGTGGGAAGGAGATGGGGACTCCCCTGGCTTCACAGAGGCTGTGAATCCATCAGTTGCCCAGCCCTTTTCTCCCCAGTTACCTGCACCCAGGTAGATTTGCAGAACACAACCGAGTTTATTTGTGTGCTTGGCAGTTCCTTCTGTTTGTCCTTTTCCTGTGTGATAAGGAGTTCCTACAGGAAGGTATGAATAACAGGAGAGAAGGCAAAGAAAATCCCCAAAAGTAAAAACAAAGCCAAGCAAGGAGTAAAGCGCGAGTTGGCAAGAGCCAAAGGCCTGGCATTGATTTTACTTTCAGCTTTGGTGTTTATTCAAAGGCTGTGGATACAGGTTAACTTCCTTGGCTCAATATTTATTGCTGTGTTACTTGCCATAAACTGGAACAATGAGCGCTTTGTTGATTGGGTTCAGAGATTGTCCCGTTTTATTCTGTCTCCTGCATCCCCCTCTCTATCTGCAGCTTTTAAGCAGTTTATTTTAATTTCAGATTTCTCACCCTCCATGGTGAATTGCTGCTGTGCCACCGGCAGCAGCACTTGAGGGACTACTGTTCGTCTTTTCAAAGTGGTGGGAGCACACAGCAGAGCCATTAACTCCTGTGAAGCTTGCCCTTCCTTGATGATATCACACTTTGCAGATTCGGAGCAGGATAAACATTTTAAAGGAGAGGGGAAATATCAGACAGGTTATTTTTCATCAGAAAAGGTTGTAGAAATTTCCTGTGCGAGAGTTAAAAAGTAAAAGGGGAAAAAAAAAAAAAAAAAGCCATAATGGCACTAGTTACCTTTCTGTTTGACAGCCATCAAAGATGTGTCCAGATCAATTAATAGGAGAGGGAATATCTCCTCGCTGTTAGCCATGCTGACCCTTGAGCAGACAGTGGAGCAGAAAATCAGTGAAGTCACAGTGCAGTGAATGATGACTGTACGGATTTTCTCCTAATTTAGCAATGGCAGTGATTTCAGTGCTATTAGGAATGGGCCCATCCTGGACAGTTTCTCAGGCTTCAGTGTTTGGAAAGTGCCCCGAAGGTATTGGGGATTTCTCTCTGGAATAGGAGCATTAACATCATGCAGAACATAGTTCAGATATTTTTAAATCACGTTGTCAGCAACTGCCACTATAAGGGAAGGTATAGTTCTGACTCGCATCACTGTTATTTTTTACTTGGAAAGTGTGCTCATTTTGAGTCTTTCACTCAGCTGTGTCTACCCAGAGGAAAAACAAACCAATTTCTTCTGGGAGAACTCAGCAGTGGTCACAAGGCCAGCTGCAAAATTGTGGTAGTGGTTTTGTTGCTAATTCTGCAGGAGTGAGTGGAGGGGACCACCCTGTCCTAAATTAAAAAAAAAAAAAAAAAAAAAAAAGAGGAAGAAAAACAAAACAAAAATAATTTATAAAAAAAAAAAAAAAAACAAAAAAAACTTTCAGTTTGTAACTTTGATTTTGGTAAAATAAAAGAAAAAAAAAAGAAAGGAAAAAGAGGCAAAAAAAAGAGTCCTTGCCCAGAATGCTGTAATAGTTACTGGGGCAGGTTTTCCATTCCTGGTTGCTTTTGCCTCACACCTGTAGGAAGCCTGCTCTTTTGCTTCTGTGCTTTGCCACCGCAGTACTTTTATTTGAAAAGACGAGGAAATTGAATTTCCTCCCCCGCCTCTGGAGTCGGGGCAGTTTTGGCGACAGAAGAGTAGCAAATGGCCCGTGTGTGAGCAGCTCGGGATGGAGCCGCTCGCACGGGGCCACGCTGAGGTGCAGGAGAGGGAAGATAATTGTAAATGTTCTGCTGGGGATCTGATTGACAGCTTATTGTCTGCAGGCAGTGAGTAAAGAATAGGAAATGAGTTAAGTGGAGGGGATCTGGCAGGCTGCAGGCTCTGCTGATGGCGGCTGCTGCACCCCGGGCTCCCAAACCAGCTGTGGCACCCCTCTTTCCAAGGCACCCCCAAAGGGATGTCCCTCTGCTGGTCCAAAACGTCTGTCACATGAGGCTGTGTCTCATTTCTGCTGCTGGGACATCTTGGGGTGCTGGGGGTGGTCTCAGCCCCCGTGTTGGGATGATCCTGGTCAGCGTGTCACTGCAGTTTTCACTGTGTGTCACTGTGTTTCTGACCCGTTAATGTGGGGGGACAACAGGGATGTCCCATGGAGCTGCTGGATGCCTGTGGTCCAGAAGCAGACGAAGAAAAGGAAACGTGTTCTCCTCAGCTCAATAAATTTGTCAACACAAAGTCTCCTTGGTAGTTTTACAGTATCATAATATCTGGGGCCAGTTATGTGTGTTTTAAAGTTTTCATTATTCCACTTTTTTTTTTCCCTGGAGTGATGCATGCCCTCAGGTGCAGCTGCCCATGAGAAGCCCCAGTGAGCACTTAAACATCACAGAACCGCACGTGCTATAGATAGAAATACCAAACACAAATATTCCATCCCCAAAATCTCCGTCTATTTTTTTTTATCTCCTTGCCTATGTGCATTTAAGAAAAAAAAAAAGAAAAATCCCAGCTTTGCATTGTTAGTGTAGGCTTCTGAGCCAGACTGTACTACAGAGCACACTGATGTGTCTTCCCCTGAGGTATGGAAAGATCTATGTGTGCTAAGCAGGTGTTTTCGTTTGTTTAATTGGAGCTGAGTTTAGCACAATATTACAGATAAATGAATTACACATGTTCAGTAATTCATAGAAAGTGAGTGTTGTTTTGCTTAGACACTTGTCTTCGCATCCAGGTTTGCAGGGAGAGCGTGCTGGCAAAGCGGACTGAGGTCTTTTAAAAACAAAAAAAAAGCGTGTGCTTGAGCAGAGCCTCAAGTCTGGTTGCTAAAACAGCAGTAACTATTTCACCTTTGTTTAAATCGTAACATTTGAAATTTAAATAGTATCCTGTTTTGACAAACTACAAAACCACAGGTCTGAAAAAGAAGCACACAAGGCCTGTGTCAATAGTTGGTGGCATCTCTGGGCAGGAAGTTTTGGGGTGACACACGCTGGTTGTGACGACACCAGGGATGGAGAGACCCGGGAACCACCCAAAGGGCTCTGGAGCTTCTCTGGTGTGCAGTGCCCAGAGCAGTGAATGCACCTGATGATGACTGGGTTTTGCTATTAGTTCCTTTTTCCATCTCACTTTTAGTTGGACTTCCCAGGCTGCCACCCCCCTTGCAGAGACATTGCAGGGTAGGCAGTTCTCTCAGCCCCTTGTCACCACTGACAGGTCTCTCAGCAGCAAGACAAGGTCCTGGATCCCGGGAAAGCCTCCCTGCCAGGAGGAGCACAGAGGATGTGCTGGCCCTGCTCTTGTAGGAGCAGCCACGGGGCAGCTCAGAGGTGCTGCCTTTCAAAGGAAGAGTAAAACTGGTCGCTTCTTCTGGGAGTAGTCCCAGCCCTTGGCCAGCTTCCAAATGGATAATTCAACTTACCCGAATTTCCTCTGCAGATTCAATTGTAAACTCTTTCCTCGCTCTCCCCTGCCAGCGCTGTGTATAGCTGTGCTGTGCAGAGTTAAACAACTGTCATGTGCAGCTCCACAGCCCGTGGAGTCAGAGGCACAGCAAGTAAAAGGTTGTTTCAAAACTTGTGCTGAACTCTAGGAAAGGTATTGCTTCTGCCTCTTCAGTTTGTGCAGTACTTCGGAGCAAGCTTTTGCTTTCTAAAGGTGTGGTTGGAGTGTAGGTCAGTGCTGGCAGTGTCAGCACTTGAGGCTGATTGTGAGAAGGGACTGATTCAGGGACATCCTCTCTTGTGGACATCCTCACCTTCATGTCTCCTGATAAGTGAAATTAAGGCTGTTTAGCTGCATTCCTTATTTGTCTAGGAAATAGTTCTTGTGTATATTTCTTCCCACCAGCCTCCTGCCTGGTCACTCCTCTCCATGGGTTACAGCAGAAGGGTCTTGTGTGGCAGGAGCTGCACTGACAGCAAAACCAGCAGCCCTGCCCCACACAGGTACCTATTTGGAGCTGTGCTTAGCAAAACCTGAATCCCAGGGCAGATCCAGCAGGGTTTGGTTCATCAGCCTGGCTTTCTAAAGGAAGCCAAAGGCACCAGGGGAGGTGGTGTGTGATCTGGGAGGTGCTGCTGAATCCTCTGGGTTAAATGGAACCGCCACAGTAAATCACACTTGAAAGTGAATTGGAAGCATTAAAACTGTTACTTCTTTGAGGCTTTTCCTGCTGCACACGTCGGTATAGGATTGTTCTACAGGAGGCCCCTGGGAATTAATGTGTGTCCAAACCTGGCAGCAATCTCGGAAGGTTTGTGGCGGTGTAATCTATAAACTTTTAATTATATATAGAGCTGAGTAAATAGCTTGCAATCTCTTTAAACTCTTTGTTCATGAATGTATATTAAAAAGTGCCCATCCCACATGCACACACGCACGCACACACACCCTCTTCCTTCCTTCCTTCCTTGTTTTACACCCACTTCCAGCGAGGCTGTGGCTTGTGGCATCCGTCCTTGTGCCGAGAGCAGTGGCCAGAACTCCCACGGGGGTGGCCCAGCCAGGGGCTCAGCTGGACACTGAGTCCCCCCTCTGCTGTCCTCCTACAGTGTGTCTGGAGTCACAGGACAATGCAGAAGCTGTTGACTGTGACTGTGTTTCCCATTTGATCTGCAGCCCTTTTGGGAGGTTGATTCTGCAGCTTCAAACACTTTAATGAGATGCAAATTGTTTGTGATGCTGCCTTACTAAATGTATTGTAATTTTAAAATCATTTGCTTGTTAATTGTATTTAAATAGCTGCCACTTAGACAAGCAGAAAGTTTCCAGAAAGATAAATTGGGGGTTTTTTTTCCTCTTTTTTACTGTGTTTGATAGCAGCCCCGATGACTTTCCATGGCTGCTTTGGTAGAGCACATTCCAAATGGCAGCGTGCCCCGGCCTCACTCAGCTCCTGGTCCTCACTGTTCCCTCAAAGAAGAAATACTCACTCTGTCACCTTTCTGCTACGGAGCCACAGTCCCCTCAGAAGGTGACACAGTGGATTGAGTGGCTGGAGATGTTCAGAGAGGAGATAATTCTTTATCTTTCTATTCAGCCATGTCGGATCTACCTAGGTCAGATTTTGGGGTGTGTGATTCGGATGCTGCTATTCCTGTGCATACAGGATTTGAAAGAATCCTGAAGATTCGGAGGATGTGAGTCTGTGGGGATCTTTGAAATTCCCAGCCCGTTTTTATGTGGATGTCTGCCTGCAGGGCAGCTGAGGCAAGGTCACCCGTCCTCAGAACCTTCAGGGCTCTGTCTTCCACACATTGGATTAAATGGCAAAGTTTCTCTTGGCTTCAGCTGAGCAATATGAGGTTCCTACTGACCTCTGCTCAGCTTGGTTTAGAGCTGATTTTGATCCCACATCGTTGCTAGCTTTGGCGTGGAGCAAGCTACACTGTGTCATTTGTACTTTATTTGTGTTTGAAATACTGTCCTGGAAAAACGAAAAATCATATTTCCATATCAGTTCATTCTTCTTGCGTTGGCTGGAGGATCCCACCCTGCCAAGGCTCCTGACTCTTGTTTTCCAGCTCCTCTGTGTTCAGTGCTGGACCCTCATTTCAATTCTGCCTAGTTTTCTCAGTGATGTCTCATATTCCCTCTGTTTTCTGTTTGCATCTTTGCTGTGCGGCAGGATCAGTAATAATAGTTAATAATTAGCAGCTCAATAGCACTCTTCACCTTCAAAGCAATTTTAGGCATTAAATCACTCAGTTCTGCTGGCACTACTACAATATTGACTTGTTACTTCACCAGTGTCATTGAGGCAGCAAAAGCTGTGTTTTTATGGAGGCCAAAATGGGGTCACTTTTTTTTTAGACTATAAAATTGGCAAAAAATAAAATTTTCTCCTAGGCTGACACTTCGTTTGCCAAATTTCAGCATAGAGCCAATTTTTAAAGCTGAGTAATAAACACCTGAGAAGTTCTGGTTTATAATGGCAGTGCTGAGAACCCATTAACTGAACGGCTCCACTATAACACAAGAAAACCCTTAAACTGTTGAAAAACCTGTAGAAACTGGACAGAGGCTTAGCAAATGTGAACTTTGCTGTGTGTCTGGAGATGGGGGATGTAAAAGCAACCTGTGGAGACTGGTGGCACAGATCATTAGGTGTGTCCCTTCTCCATCACAGGGAAAATGGTTCTTTGCAGATGAGTGGTGGAGCAAGGCGAGCATCCTGTCCCAGGTGAGCATCCCTCCAGGTGTCTCAAGTCATAGGGAGAAAGAAGGTGAGAAGGAGCAATAGGGATGGAGCTCCAGGCGAGCAGAGAGCAAAACCTGGGACAACAGCAAAAGCCTGGAGCAGGGAAGGAGTTGAGGGATGCAAGGCAGCAAAGGAGCTAAGTGAGGAAAAGCCGTGGGGAAGGATGCAGGGTCAGGAGCCTGGGCAGGAGCTGGTGCTCTCTGGGGCACTGGAGGGAGACCAGCAAGGTGGCACCAAGCCCTGGGGAAGCCCTGCTTGGCTCATTCTCTCCTGGTCCTGCGGAGTGTATTCCTGCACAGGTTTTCCTGGAAGTGAGGGCAGCTCTGCTTACTTCTGCCCATGACTTGCAGCTTGCTGGCAAACTCGGATGCAAATGCCACATCCCAGACGAGCATCATGCGTGCAGATGGCTGGGATCAAGGTATCAAAAGCTGCCTCCCCAAGGCAGCACACACAGCCCGTGGCCAGCTCGGCCCCTCTGCCCTTCCCAGCACAGGGGGGAAGCCAAGCTGTAAGAGCAATGTAGTAAAATAGCAAATTGACCAGTAAAAGAAATCAGTAAATGAAGGGAACAGCTATTAATGTGCCAAGCCAAGATGTGTAATTATACCCTAGGACTTTTCCAAACTAATACATGTTAAAGGTGTAAACCTATTAAAGGAGAGATTTTTCTGTACAGGGAACTTACGTAGATAGAAGGATTTACACTGTATTTTATTCTTGCATTATAAGGTATAAGGAACATTTGAGCAAATCCAGTCATTCCTATTATTACAATATCATACGTTTTTCATAGCATTTTATGCGGTTCTTCAAAAACTTTGGCACTAATTCTCTTTATATTGTTAGGAATTTTCTTTTAAAAACAGAATTCTTTTTCTCAAACAGTTAATTAGATTTTGAACTTCAAATACAGTACTTTTTTTTTTTTTCCTCCCAAGAATAGGGGTGTTAGATCCATTGTGCTGGCCAAATTACAGTTTGGATAGATACATTCTCTCTGCTTAATCACCCTGCAATTTCATTCGAGTGAAGGATTTGGTGCCTCAGGTGTCCTGAATTCCTTCAGGGCTCTGTATGGTGAAGTTGCTGCCACCCTCTGCCCCAAGAGCGGCTGCGTTTGAGGGCAGAGAATTGTTGTCTCCTCCCAGAGATCAGTTTATGTAGTATTCCTCTCCTGTTACACACTTTGCAGCGAGTTTGTGCTTTTCCAGACCAAAATCTTTAGACTCATTTGAGGGATTTCCCTTGCTACAAGAAGCCAATTTTTTTTTTTTTTTTTTTTTTTTTTTTTTTTTTTTGTCTTTAAGAGACCACAGAAAAATTCTTTACTTGTTTATCTTTTGCCGTGATGGGTGCAGCAAAGGAGCAGGTCCTGGCTGCCACACCACATCCTCTCCAGCCCCAAGACCTGCTGTCTCTCAGCATCCTCCCTTCCCTTGTGGCTCAGGCTCGGGGAGGCGAAAGGACTGGAATAAGCAGCAGCTGGATTTGGATAGGAAATGTTGATGGGTCATAACCCTTGCTCGCAGACAGGAGCAGCATTTGCCTGGAGAAGGGAAGCGGAGGGGAGGACCCCGTCCTTAAGTTCGGGCCCGTTTGTTTGGAATGAAGTGATAAAACGTGGCGTTGCGCTGTGAAGGGCCGGAGTGAAGTACAAAGGAAAAGCCCGGAGCACAGAGTGAGCCCTGCTTAGTGATGCACAAAGGACTCTGAGCCGCTGGGATGACCCCAAGGGATGGCAGAGCAAAGTCCTGTGGCCGGGCTGTTTGCTTAGCCAGCACGGCCGCCTGTTTCTCACCCGTGTGAAACCAGATGTGCGCCATCCAAATGACTGACGTGGCCAAAGGCCAGGGGATGGCTGTGCTGAGACTGGGGTTTCTCCTGCCCTGCAGTCTTGTTTTCCCAAAACGGCACCTCCTCCTCCTGCTCCCGGCCCATTCCCCATCCTGCCCGGCTCAGTGAGGGGATGCTCCTGACCCAGAGACAGCGAGGAGGAGGAGAAGCACGCTGTGGCATCACAGAGTGCTGGTCATGAGGACACGTCCTCGCCAAGCCCTGCTTCCTAAAAAGCTCTTTTTCCACATGCATTTGATTCCTGAAGTCACAGTGCTTTTTCTAGCAGGAGCAGAGATCCCAGTGCTGCTTCCAAACTCCATCCCTGTGTACCACCAGGAGTGTCACAGCTTTTCTATGCACTCCAATCTAGCCATTAGAGCTGTTGACTAAACACCTCTTTAGGAAATAATTTGAGTTGTTTTGTTGCATGTATCAACTTAACTGTTCTGCTTTTT
Organism: Sylvia atricapilla; assembly: GCF_009819655.1. Classification (NCBI taxonomy): domain Eukaryota; kingdom Metazoa; phylum Chordata; class Aves; order Passeriformes; family Sylviidae; genus Sylvia; species Sylvia atricapilla. The sequence continues at coordinate 4,362,659 of NC_089150.1, forward strand.
AAAGAAGAGAAAAAAGCTCTTCCCTTGGCTGCTTCCTTTAAAAAAAATTAAAAATAGCTTTTGAATATTGGAAGAAAACTTGGAACTATGAGCCAGCTAAATAAACTGTATCATGAAACCTTGGGGACCACTGAAATAGGAACAGTGGCCCATTACTGCTAAGAAGGTGTTTTATTGAAATATATTGAAAATACTCTGATACGTATTCCCAGCAGAGTGAGTGTAAAAGGACAATGCCCAGTGGTGATAGAGGGTGTTCTCACAGGAATACCAGAATACATAAGTCAGCACTCCTCGATTGTGAGCACAATGGTCTGATAGGTGTTATTACCTGAAGGGACCCATAGTTAATCAGTTTTATTTTAATTTATATCTCTGGTGATGCATTCGTGTGTGTAGGTTGAGTTGTTGTGGAAGCAGACCTGGGTTTTTTAAAGAGGATCCTTTGTGAGTGAGGTGAAGCATTAAGTCTCCTGATGTGAGAGGCGGATTACCAGGAGAGGGCAGTGCTTCCAGCTCTGCATTCCACACCAGCCCCAAACTGGGGTGATCCAGCCCAAAACACCCAGCTGGGGACCCTGGGGCAGCTCCAGCCCACAGCACCCGCCTGGCTGCACTGTGACACTGGGCAGGAGATGCTCTGGGGTGGCCAGGAGTTCACTGGTTAATACTTAACAGGCAAAAATGTGTTTGACTGACATTTGTTTTGTTGATGTTTTATTCTCTGTTATTTTTTTTTTTCTTACCATGGCAACTTTAACATCACGACAAAACACCTACTTTTCCTCTTGGAGCCATCACTGTTGTCATGCCCAGTGGGTTATTTTGGTAGACAGGGCTTGTTCTTTTCAAGTGGAGGTGTTCCCATCTCCTACCAGATACCACCTCCAGTCTTTCCTGTCCTAAGAAGGTTTTCTCTGTATGAACACTGTGTTTCAACCCATGGCAAAAAAAAATGGAGTTTCAGTGGAAACTGCAGCATTTCCTCTATTGTACGTGACATAAATGTCATCTCACATAATTAAGGAAAGTAACTGAGAACAGTTAGTGGTGATTACCTCTCAATATATTGTGTACTTTGGGGCAGAAAAATAAATTATGAATAATGCCCAAGCATACTTGGAACAATTTGCACACTGTGTTGTGAGTGATGCAGACCTGCTGGTAGAAGAGTGTGCTAATAAATTTTACTTTGTGGCGGAAACAAGAGATTACAGTTTATTAGGAAAGGAGATGGCAATTTATTAAGATCAATCAAATATGAATGCAGAGCAAAAGTGATGCCATATTTATTTATTTATTTGTCTAGAAGCATGGGGGGAGCAATTATATAAAATTTGTTGTTTACCTGTGATGTCTGATTCATTATTAATATTTTTATGTTTAGAGGGAACCATAATTTTGCTGAAATGTCTTCCATAACTCCTGTACAATCATATTCATAACTCACCTGAATGTTGACACATCCTGCTGTGTATATATAAATTAACTAGTAACACTGGCATTATAAAATGATGCATTAAATGAAGATGTGAATGGTAATTTAAAGCATGCCATGAAGTGAAATTTAAACCATTGTACAGCACTGAGAGGATTTAAAGAGCCTTGTTCATGCAGAATTTGCAGGGCCTGTAAGAAAAATGACAGTTTCACATCAAAAAAAAAAAAAGAGTAACAGAGACACAAGGATTATCTAAATGTTAATTGCTTTGGAGTTCTGTTTTGTTTGACACCATCAGCCTAAAAATCACATTTCTGCCTGAAGATATTTTACCATGAGAGCATTAGCTGAGATTATTAAAAATGACCCAAAAAAACTGTTTACTTTGTCCTTTTTCTCAGCACTTTGTGGGTTATAAGTTTCACTGTTTCCTGTTTAGTCAGTTGTTTTCCCCATTTGTTTTTGTAGGTCTTTCAAACAGCAGCAAGGGAAAATGAAGCATTCTCAAAACAGGAAAATACGATTTAACCCCACAAAAATGGGCCTGGGGATCCAGGAGTGGGAATAGTATCCGAGGTGGCCTTTTTCCCTCAGAGCTGCAAACAGCAGTTTGCTTTTTAAGCGGCCCATGGCTCCAGTCCAAGTGCTGAGCAGCCTGGTTTGGTGCTCGCCTTTGACAGGCTTGGAGTGGCCCCGATGGGCGGGTGGGCTCCTCGGTGCCACAGCAGCACTGGCACCTACATTCAGCTGGATTACTCCCAAATTTCTCTTTGGGAAGCAGGGCACAGGATTTGGCCCACTACTGCCAGCTGCCAGAGCATAAAGTGAGAACCTGGTTGGCTGTGCCTGCCCAGGAGAACATCCCGAGGATTAAGTGCAGATGTATTCCTGTTTTAGGTAGAAATTGCCTCGTTTTAGGACGAGACATAAAATTGACTCGTTTGGGGCAGGTTGACTCTGGTTAGAGAAGATTGCACTTTGTGGATGTCTTGTCTTTTTTTTCTCCCCTGCCCTGCAGGCAGCTGAGGCTTTTCTGTAGGCAAATCCGTGGTCTCTGCATGGGTAGGTTCCTGCAGAAGTCTGTGAATAAAGTGTACATGTAAAATAATGGCATAGCAAAATCATTTATTCCACTATACTTGTCATAATTCATGATCTATTCCTCTCACTTGGACCTTAGAGCTTAGTATCCAGTGATCATTTTCTTTCACCTGGGTGAAAGATACGACCACCTAATATGGATCAGATCCCACGGGCACTCGGTGCCAAATAGCCATCTAGCCTGCCACACTCTCTCACAGTTATTTTTAATGTATTACTTTATGTGTTCTGTTTTGAACATCCCTGTCTGATGGTCTCTGTCTGTGATGACTCTTCGTAATTGAATGGAATTAAAGTGGGAGTTTATGGTTCTTCTTGGTCTTTTAAAATATTTTGCTGGCTTAGAAATGCGTTATATTTCATGGTGACCTTACTTAACAAGTGCTACCATCTCTGTTACTAAGGCTGAAGTTTTTAGCCCAGAGCAGATGTTGGCTGAGCTTGCAGGTATGAAGCTTTTATATGAAAGGATATAAAACGCTTTAAAAATACGGCTTGCAGGTTCTGTGGCCAGCACTCGGTGCTTAGACAGCACCTTTCATTTTTCAAAGTGTTTTGCAAATATTGGCCTACAGAAGATCCTGAAATAAGTCATATTATCCCCGTTTTGCAGATGAGGAGGGAGAGATGTTGAGGCCGTTGACTGCCTTGAAATGATGCAGGCCACTGCAAAGCCAGGCCAGAAACACTGCAGACTGAACTCTCAGAGAAAAAGGCATCCTCGACATCAGGGACATTAAAAAAGAACAATAACCACAAAAATTTCTAGGTGACTTGCCCAAGGCTGGGGAGAATTGTCAGTGCCAGAGCCAGCACTGTGCTTTTGCTTCACGTGTAGCTCTCACTGCCTTGGGCTTGCATTGACACATTACACTTTTTCTTTGCCCCTGGAAAGAAGAGAAATGCCTTGAGCAAAGTCGTAGGCTTCATAGAATCCCCATTTTTTTATAAATAGAGTAATGCAGAGCTTGGCTCACAGGTGTGTGATCAGTCAGTGACCAGAGCAGAAGGAAGGCATTGGCCTTGGGTTGAGCTCTGTGTGTGCCTGGATATAGTGATACTGGAAAATAAGAATTGATAATGCGAGAATAGGATCGAGGCTTGTGTGGGTGAGAAGTTTCTGCTGAGGAAAACAAGATACAGATCAAAAAGATTTCCCAGCTGGGGTCTGTAGAGCATCCTCTGATGGTCTGCAGAGACTGCCTGGGCGTGCAGCCCCCTGCTCATTTTGGCTACAGAGTTGGTCAGGGGGTGTTAACTCTCAGAGCCCTCCTAACGCTGCTCCTTTGCTGTCGGGGCTGTTGGGAATGCTGCCACAGCAATGCTCTTAGAAATACAGCAGGAAGGAGGAGGTGGTCCACAAGAGAACTGTTGAAAAGTTTAAGTCTGTGTATTCTGTCGTATATTTCCCAAAGCAATCCAAGTTCCTCGAGATTACTTTGAAGTCCAGGACAGGAAGGATTTCTCTTAAGCACAGGTGATAATTATTACTAGCACATTGCATGCTTTTATGGTTTATGTTATTGCTGAGCTCCCAGTGTGTCGGGGCGGTGTGTGTGTACGTGTGTGCTTGACTTTGCACGGATATAACACGGATAAATCCTGCCTGTTCCCATGCCCTGTCTGTGCTGACCTGCTTAGGGCATCCTTGCCCCTTTAAGAGGCAGGCACTTTCTGATTCATGTAGGCTGTTTCTGGCAGATTTAGGGTCTTGCAAAAGATGCCCTTAGTCCCTTATTAAATATTCATAAGAGGGTGGGGTCACGTTTTTGTGACCTGAAAAAAATCCCATTAATAAATTTGTTATCTGACACGAAAACACTTTAGGGTGGAAAGCAATCCGTATCGCATCCCGTTTAACATCAGATCACAAGTTGTCAGTAAATTGGGTCCTTTGTCTTAGCTTCTTGTGAGGTTCTTCAGCAGCATCGCTAATGGGGCTATTGTCTGACAGCCCCGACTCCTGCAAATAACAGGAGGTTCTGCGGGAGTGGTGTAGGGCAGCTTCTGTCTGCTCTTGTACTTGCACGTGAAGTAACTGAGGAGTTACTATCTGCATCAATTTTGTCTTCAGAAACTGTGAAAATGTAAAAGAGAATGTAACTGAAAAAGGAAGAGAGATTTTCCCAAATATTGCTGCCTGAGATGAAGTAGTTAGACTCGATGATCTCTGTGGGATCCAACTCAGCATATGCTGTGGATGGGAGCTTTTTGGGGAAGGGAAAACAGGGCACCAGGTCTCCGGCAGTCCCTGTGCTCGAGAGAGCACAGGGCAGCGGGTCGACTTCGGGTGCTGAAGTCTGGACGGGCATTTCTCGGAGCTCGCCTGCCTGAGTTTGTAAAGCTTATTGTGAGTGAGGCGTACCCCAGGTTTGAGTGGTGTCCCAGACCCAAACACAGCGGCTTTGGGCGCACAGAGCCCGCCGCCTTAGATCCCTGTGGCCGAGGATGTCCCGGGCAGGGCTGGCAGGGGGACACGGGGACCGTGGGGAAGAAGGGAAGAAGGGGAGATGCTCCCCTCCGCAGGCCGGGCGCTCTGCCCCCTTTTAGACCCAACTCCCGTCAGAGGCACCTTGTGGCCGTTTCTTTATTAATTCCCACTGCCGTTGTCCTATCCCGAAATCCCGAGGCTGTGCGGCAGAGCTGTCGGGCACGCAGCAGGCGAGCGGCAGCCACTTTCCGCGGGATACGAGAAAGTTACGGGGCGGGCAGGAGAGGCTCCGGGGGGCAGCGCTAGCACCGCCGCGTTTCCGCGGCCGCCCGTCCCCCGGCGGGCTCGGGGGGCCGTCCAGCCGGCGGTGCCCGGGCGGGGCGGGGGCGGCCCGCGGGGCGCCCCGTTCCGGGGCGGGGTGTGCGCGGCGGCGCAGGGCGGGGCCGCGCGGGTGGCGGCGCGGCGGCGGCAGCCCGCGAGCAGCGCGCCCCGCACTCCGCCCGCGCCCGCGGAGGCTCCGCACCGCTCCGCGCCCGCCGCTCCGCCAGCCCGCTCCATGGCCCGGCGCGCCGCACGCCGCCCGCCGCCGCCCAGGTGGGTGCCCCGCCGTGCTGAGCGGGGATCGAGGGGGCGGGAGGCCCGCGCAAAGTGGCGGAAAGAGCCGCGGCGGCCTGGAGGAACCGCGCGGTCCCGGCGGGAGGAGGAGGGAGGTAGGGAGGGACGGCGTGTGCGCCCCGTAACTCGCCGGGGGGTTTATAGAAGTGATGAGAGGAGCGTGTCGCCTTGGCGCCTGTCGTGACAGCCGCCCGGTGCCCGTAGCCGGGCGGGCTGTGCCGCAGCGCTGGAGTTGGGAAGAAGAGCGAGGAAGGAGGGAAAGTGCGCGGAGCCGGATAAAACACGGTGTCAGGTTTAAATGTCAGGAACCGGGATCGCTGAATGGATTCGCCAGTCAATTTAGCAGGGGGAAATTAAGTGAGCGAGCTTTGTTTTTGACATTGACTGGTGCTGTGAACCCCGGCGAAGTGGATGTAACGGGATCGCGGCGCAGCCGGGCTCGGTGTCAGCGTTGCAGTGCGAGCGAGCTGAAATTTGAGGGTGGTGGTGGCGGGGAGGAGGGAACCCTTAGGAAGTGGGTGGTAAGTTTAGAGCAAAGTGCATATACACTCTTCCTCCCTGGAATTAACTCCTTCAAAGCCAGCTTGTCTCCGAAAACAGAGTTGTGGCTTGTCCTTGTGCTGGTGGCGGGGAAAAACCCCTCGGTAGCGCGACACAGTCGCCTCGGTGCGTGTGCCGGCGTTCGACACGCTACCATTTCGTATTTTTAAATAAAAACAAGTTTGGTGGCAGGAAGTGTGAATCATTCGGGGTGACCAAGATCTGTTTATGAAAACCAAACGGTTGGATTTATTCTAGCAGTGAGTGTTGAGTTGTGAACTACAATAAATCGCTGAAGTTTATTTCTAATAAAAAGCGACTTGCACACGCTAGTTTGCCTTTTTATAAATACAGTGAAATGTTAAAATCTTTTTTTTTTTTTTTTTAAATTTGGATCACAGCTGATTCTCTCATGCCTGATGCTCCCGGGCCCAATCCTGGAATGCCTTGTGCGTGTGCAGTAGCTGTAGTAGGCGAGGAGGCTCTTTACCCTCGTCTCCCCCCGGAGCTGTAAGCACCCTGCCTGCTAAATTATTATTTACCAGATCGACCCCCTCATAAGCGTGTTTAATGTTCAGAGCTTTCAGGCATCTCGCACATCTTTTACGCCAAGTTGAAAGGCATTTCTGTTTGCTTCTAAAAGTCACGGCTACGACACATGTGCACATGTGCGTATGTCATTAGAGTGTGCTTCTGTCTGGTAAAGAAGTGGCTTTTGTTGATTGTATATTTATTGTAGTAGCAGTGTAGGAAGTCTCTAAAAGCAGGCTCTGTCCTCTCCTCGCAGCCAGCGGAAAAATCTGCTGTCAGAGGGCTTTCAGTGATCTCCTGTGGCTGTGTCCAAAAAAATTTCATTGATAAGGTTGCAGAGATGAAACCCGAGTCCTGCCTGAACAGAGTAGCTGCCTTGGCCTAGACTGTGATAGAGCTGAACTGCAAACTGATTGGTCTGACACTTTATAATCAAAGTTGATTTATTGTTCATTAGTAGTGCATTAGCCCTTTCAGGCAAGACAGTTATTTGTGTAGTGGCCTGTCAAACAAAAGACCGCTAGCACCTGTCATTTCTAAACCATGAGATAAGCAAGCAGATATTAAGATAATGCAAATAGGAATACAGTGGAATGAGGTAAAGTTCTAGCAATTTCTCTGTAAGAAATATTGTTTTATTTTACGTGCGCACGCTTAGCAAATAAGAGGAGCTGGATTTTTAGAGTGGAGGGATTCCCCTGCACCAGGACCGCCAGGAGCAGAAGGCACTGGGAATGAGCTGGGCGTCTGTGGCGTGTGGTTTCAGAGCACCTCGGAGGTGAGGAGGTAATTGGGGCAGATAATGAATTGGGGAAAGCCAGTCACTGATACAGAAGGAAGATGTAAATGCTGTTTGGTAGCCTTAATTTAATTTTGTTTGATTTTGGTTTTAGCGTGAGAGCAAGACTGAGGCACTTTTTGTGCTTTTTTTTTTCCCCTGACTCCTTCCTCCTCTTCCCAATGGACAGATGTCATGAAAGGATGCTCTTACTGGCAGGGGTTAATTATATGAAAACTTGATGACATCACAGCAGAGCTGTGAGAATGTCAAAATACATCTGCTGCCATATTCAGACATATTGCTCTCCCTCCTCTCCCCCTATATCAGCTCCCCTCCCCTCTCAAAAGGGAATGATCTCATGACATAAAACAGAAAACAACACAAGTGTCAAAAGAAAACAAAATTAGTGAACTTTTGTCTGCCACCATAGAAACGAGGATTAACTTATGTTATTCCAGAGCATGGAATGGAGACTATCTGCATGAGGATATATAGTGTATTGTCTTCTGTGAATTTTCATTTGACAGGGATTTTGGAGGCTGTGATCTTAATTAAATCTCAACTGACTCAAATAATGCATCTAAAGGCATGCACTGTTGCGTAACCTTGCTGAGTTGGTAAACCATAAATCATCAGAAAGCTTATGATAGGAAGGGCTGCTTTGAAATTTTTTTTGTTTGCTACAGTTGGTTTGTTTTTTTTTCTGAGTCTTGTTTAACATTCACTTTACTGTGCTGTGCCATTGTGCCCTCCCTTTTCTAAGCAGTGTTATTTTTGCTTTAAAGAAAAAAAAAAAAAAAAAAAGCTCTGAGACATGCTCTGACCAGTCACTCAGCTGAACTAAAGAGAAGTCATAAATACAATGGGATTGACAGGGAAGAAATGAAATCCCTGCGCTGTCTTTTCAGGGACCTCAGTGCTCAGAGGAAGGTGTGGGTGCCTCACATTCTTCTGGGGCTGCAGGAGCCCTGCACAAGTTCTAGAAGTGTAACTCTTAACCCCACTTCAGCCAAAATTTGTGCTGGGGTGTGAAGAGCGATCAGACCCCACGGCAGAGCCGTAGCAATGCGTCACAGGCGGATTATTGCCCTGATGGATGGTGGGCTCTGATGGCTGAGCGAGCTGAGGTTTTAGTTCCAGTTGTGTGCAAGGAAGAAAAGGGTTGCAACAGTTGTGTGGAGAAGGGTAAAATGGATTTTTAGGCATTGAAAGCGAGGTAGGGCAGTCAGAGCGATTTCTTACGCACCATTTTAACCATTTTAACAGTGCTGAAGCGCTGTTGTTGCTTGAGAATGAAGTTGTTTTTAAAATCCTGAAATTACTGTTTCAGTGCAAAATGCCTTGGTTTCTGTGTCTGTGATTACATGCTCCAGCAGCTGAAAAAAGGTAAGGGGGGAAGAATTTTTTGCGTTCAAAAGTTTTAAGGAATTTCAAAATCCTCCTGTGCTTTTTTGGCTCTGTATTTTAGTCTCTTCAGAGCTGCTGTAGACAAACGTGAGCTGGGAGGACAGCGCTTGGATTTACTTTCTGTAAAGGTTTCTCAGTATCAGGATAACTTAGTGGTGTTGTTTTTCTCCCCTCTTTGCTAGGGAAATGCAGTAGCACGGGTAGTTTTATCAACACCTGCAAAACTAGATTGTGGGAAAGTCCTGACACCATAAGCTAAATTTGTTATTGTTTGGTGAAAGGCTTGGCTGGTTTTAAGCAGTTTGTTTGTTTTATTGAAAGCAGAACTGCATTACTGGAAACTACTTTGCCGTAGTTCAGTTAAAATGTCCTGTCCTGTTTTGTTTTTATAAGGTGCTTACTTGTTCAGCTTCGCTTTCCAGTTAAAAGGGAAGGGAAAAAAAAATCCACCATATACTCATCTGCAGATTAAAGTGGCCGTGTAGAGACTGGGAGAGAAGCAGCACTGGCAAATCTCTCTGCCCCAGCCTTTTTTCTTCTTCTTCTTCTTTTTTTTTTTTTTTTTTTCTTTTTAACCTTTCCAGCACGGTTTCCTGCGTTAGCAGGAGGATATGTGGTCTGTATTGAAGTTGAATGAATGTCAAAGAACCCAGACTGAATATTGAACAAATAAGTGGAATTGCTAGTTGTTCTGTGCACTAGTTTTTGGATGGATTTGCCTTCATTGATTAGGTAAGGTGCTCTATTATTTGGGAGGGACAGCACCCCCCTCCTCCCCAAACTGACAACAGGTTTTAATTTTTAAGCTTTATCTTGCCCTTAAATCTGAAACATCATTGTTCAAATAACTGAGAACAAGGTAAACCAACAACATCAAAAAGGTCGGCTTCTGTGATTTCTCAAGGGCTTGTTATTTTGTACTTTCCAATTCTATTTGATGTCTTGACAAAACAAGACGACACAAGGGAGAATACATTAAATTTTGATTTTCATCTAACCTGTTACAGTAGTGGCAGCTTAATTTCTTTTACTTTTTACCGAAGACGGCTTTTTGCACAATTACTCTAATTGCCACACCACTTTATGAGAAGGTTTCTTTATGGGTTTCCCATTTGCCTTGATTTTGTGAGGCATTTTTTTGAACGTGCTTTGACCTTTAACACGGCGAGCTGGCTGGTTGGAGTGCGTCTTCATTAGAAGTAAATCAGTGAATGGCAAAATTGTCAAAGAAGCAACTGATGTTTTCTCATTAGAATCTAATTTGCACCGTTGTGCTTAGCTGTGATGTTCAGCTGTAGGTGTCTGCCATAGGTGTGAAAACCTGCACATTTTTAAGCAAATAAAGTTTACAACTGTTACAAAGGTGTCACTTGGAACCAGAGTGGCAAAGCCAACCTGAGTGTTTAAGCAGAGCTCTGTTTTGTGTGGGAAATAAACAGCATGATTTAACCAGGTGGATTTTTTTTTTTCCCCCAAGAATCACTAATTTTTTTTTTTTCAGCTGGCCATGACAATGTACGTCATCTCAAATGCCCTGAGTTTGAAGAGCAGGTAGCTGTGGATTGGATTCTTGCAGGAGAAAATAGCCAGGGGTGTAGAGAGGGGCTCATCCTTCCTAGAAATCTGTTGGGAGTTGCAGTTCTTTAAAATCTACCGTAAGGAAAAAAGAGAAAAAACCCTTTGTATAACACTTCACTTTCACTCACATGAAATCCTGGCCATATTAAATGTTGCTGGTTCAGCCATGGTCTTCTGTTATTTAATTAAGCTCTCCATAATGTATGTATGAATTAATACACAAATGTTAGGAGTCTGACACCATGATCATTCTCAGTATATTAAGGGTGTTTGGAAGAGAGGGTTTCAAGGGGTTTTTAAGGGCTTTAGGGGTATTTTGGATGTTTCTAAGCAGGATTGCCTTTGGTTTATTTCAGGCTTTTTTGGCAGAATATGTTGATCTAACATTTCCTTTCCTAAACTCTGGAAAAAAATGCAGGGTTTTTTTCCTTTTTTTTTTTTTTTTTTTTTTTAGTTTTAAACTGAATCATAAAATCACCACTGTTTGGAACCATGTACAGCAGGTTATATAATTTTTCATTTCATGCTGGAGATGGAAACAAAAACGGTAACTTTTTAAAATGTGAATAATTCTGATGGTAATCTCAAGCTTAAAATCTCACTCATCTTATTAAAGGGGTATTTGGATGTGTGTGTGTATGTTCTGGTTTAGTCTCTATTTGACAAATGTTAGATGTAGAAAGGATTTAATTTATGTAAACTTTATATTTTTATGCAAATTAAATGGGTATTTATTATAGCAGAAACAATTATCCTGGCACTTAGTGAGAAACCTGGTATGCATGAGAAGTGGAAGATAAGATCAGATGTTTCATTCTGTAAACAAATATAAAAATATTCCCATTTTTCCTCGGCTAGAGGAGAATAGAGAAGACGGCAGACATCCTGACATGCCAGGGAATGTCAGCAGAGCCCATCGTTCTGCTTTCTGTGGGTCAGGAGGAGATCTTCATTCCTGATAAGATACTATAAACAAAATTATAACAATAAAATGCTAATTTAATTTTTAAGCAGGCTTTCCTCCCCCCCCTTGTAATAGGGAGTTGTATTGTTACAGAGAGCACAGTTATGCTAATGACAGACTACTTAGCTGATTTTACATTAATATAATAAACATTACCTGTCTTAATGCGCTGTGCTGTATTATGGCAAAAGAACTAAGTCTAAAAGTGAGGTTCCATTTCGCATAATGAACCAGCACTGCAGTTCCTGCGTGAATAATTCCGACAGCGGCGTTTTTGTCTTGGGATTTTGGAGGATGAAATATTGTGTCGGAAATGTTTTAGTCTCAGGATGGAAGCAGGTCCTGCCTGCCTTTAGCACTTCTTACTTTGCTGGGCTCTGCTCTGGCTCGTGGCACAGTGCCTCTCTGCTTGCCAGGGTGTCAGTGCTTTATCTTCTCCTGTTCTGCATTGTTTCTTTCGCCTGAATTTTTAAAAATATTTTTATATTTTAAATACATTGCATACGATACCTTGCTAATAGGACAGCTCAAGTTCATTGTTTGGTTTTGCCTGGCCATAGCTATTTTTACTGTAGTTCAGTATTTTCAATGGTATTTAACTGTTCCTCGGCAACTTGTTCTTTTCTGTGTTCAGCTGTTTTGCTCCGTTTAACTTTTATCACAAAATCTTTAACCGAAGAATCGCTGTTTGGGAATCCAGGGTGCCTGGTTCTGAGGGCTTACTGAAATCAAGTTCGAACATAGATCGCAGGAGCAAAGGATTTTCTGGCAGAGTTATTCTTTATGAATTAAGGAAATCCTCCCCATCTTCCATGCATGCCTGCTAACAGTTAACAGGACCACAGTCGTATCCAGCATCGGAGGCACGAGGTGTGAAAATGGGCTTTTTTTTTTTCTTTTTTTTCCCCCCTTTTTTTTTTTTCCTTCTTTGCTTCATACAAGATTAAACTACTTGAAATTATTTAGCTAGTATTTAATTATATTAATATCGCTGAAAATGAGGGAATGGAGGTGATTAAATAGGACTAAATCATTTTCATCCCCGTGACCCTTGACTGGGTTGTGTGGAGGAGTGACAAATGCATCCCTGCTGTAATTTCGTGGGGAAGTCAAAGGGGAGCTTGGCCCAAGTTTGTGGAAGTTTCCCTTGGTCGGTCTTGCCAAAATGGGGCATTTTGGGGGCTTGGAATGGGAGGGTCTCAGAGGGGACTGTGGGGCTGGGAGGCCTTTGGGGGATGTGGAGGAGCAGAGGCAAAACCCTGGGAGAAACAGTGAGCGAAGACAATTGTGAGTATTAAAGACATTTTTTGCCGTTGATGGTATTAGCATGTCAGCAGGTCCATACTAGCACAGGTCCCAAAGCCAAATTGCAGCTGTATTTTTACCTTTGCTGCCAGGTTTACATGCAGCTGGGTATCTACCACACCCTATTGTTATCAGTCAACAATACCAAAAGTAGCTCATTAATCATATCAATAACAACAATCATGTTTCAAGTGCAAAATAGAAATAAACAACTTGAAAGGAAAAAAAAAAGAGATTGATTTCTTCTCTGCATGCTAACTTAGCATTCTTTAAATATATCTGCCAGTAGTTTAATTTGAACTTCAACTCCCTGAAGGCAGTAAGACAGAATTATTTTAGTTCTTCATAGACTGCCTTCTGTGATTCATTGTTAACTCATAAAACATGCTCATTTTCATGTACTTAAACAGTTAAGTCATTTTTAAAGTTGGTTTGTAATTTTTTTTGGCAACACATTTAAGTTGACATCTGAGAGATAGAAATCTAAAATGAATTTATAGTTCTTGGTTTAGGTTCCAATTACTATCAGACAAAATATCAGAAATAAATATTTTTTATCTAACATAATGTAAAGTATATTGCACAGTATCTAAAATAAAGTTTAGTTTTGACTGAATACACTCAAAAAGGGACCCATAAATATTAGAGAGCTGTAGTTAAGAACTTACATGACTGTTTTAAATACTATTGATTTAAACCACTGGCTAGATTTTATGAATCAAAGTGTAATTTCCAAGCTTTGGCTATATTTCTCATCACTAAAGCACTCTCTCTTGTGTGCCTTTAGCAGCTTTCCAGACATTCAACACGGGATTAAATGATAGTAGTTACAATGATCAATAGGTTAAGACCGGTACAATCACTCTTACCGCTAATGACCTCGGTAGTAATGGGTAATAAAGTGTGGGCTATAATAGCCTATTGCTGGTGCTGCATGCCCTTTGATTCCTAGTATTACCAGGGACTAGCTACATGGAAAAGTTGGACGTTGGGAGTTAAGAGAGTGGATATATAGGCCATCATTCTTAACTGTTTAAAGTCCCTCAGACTGTACGTGGTGGTGTGCCCACGCTCGTCCGGGATGTGTGTTGTAATTTTTAACACAATAGTTTCTGGTTCATTTGAATTTGTTTGTGCAAGGTTTCCGTAAGTTGCTTTCGTGATAAACTAAAGTACAGGCCGTGGCTAAATGTGGTTGTTAGCTGTGTTTATAAATGGAAGGCAGCACCTTCTTTAGAAGCGCAGGTGTGGTGTGAAAATGTGGTTTCAGATGGTAAAGTGAAGTTGAACCGACCAACACAAACTTGTACTCTGTGTACTTGTACTCTGCGACTGTGTGCAGGACATGCATGATTGTTTTTTTTTTTTTCTTTCTGCTTAAGTGCTTCTGTTCTAGCAAGGAGTGTGCAGCTAAGAGATTTGTTACTGGAAGGTACATGGCCAGTTTTCAAAGACAGGGCCAAATGGCCAGATCTGTCCCGAGATAAACGTGCAGAAAGGCCATGGAAGTGAATGGGAGTTGTCCCTGCCCAGCTGACGGCAGAATGCGGCCCTTTGGATTAATCACCGATGTGTAGGGTTTACAGCACCCCACCCTATTCCTGTCTGTATCCTCGCTTGTCGTCATAAATCTGACTGAAGAGTATTTGTCTTGTCTATCTTCCAAGAAGGGCACAGAAAACATACTTAAACATGTTTCCTCTTCTGTTTGCTTGGTCCAGCTTCAGTGAGAGGTAGTACAAACCCCAGGGTAAAGTAAACTTCTCTGGGGATGAGAATAATAAAGGTGAGTCACGCCTTGGGGCGAAGATAGTGACGGCAGGATTTAATTAAATAATTTTCTACTCCCAGAAAAGTTTTTGAAAGACTACGGATTAAGATATTCTGAATTAATGGGATTACCCGTGCTGATGACTCAGTGTCCTCAGAGCTGGCCCTGCGTGGCAAGGTGGTGGCTTTCCCATAGGCACGGGGATGCAGCACCAGCCGTGGGAGAAGAATGGCCACTGGTTTTAGTGGTTCTGGTGTTTATCCCGTAATTAAATCTCCTTTTGCTGGTATTCTCACCAGGCTGGACCCCACCAGCAGTGTGGGGGTAACGTGCTGTGCCACGGGGGATGCTCAGAGGACCTGGCCACATCAACGTTAATGGGATGTCAGAGGTGTGTGAGCCCTCACTGGGCTCTGCTCAGGGAAATGTTTCACAGGCAGTGTCTGGCCCTGGCACACGGCGTGTACACAACAACACGGGGAGATGTGCACTGTACATGCGTCTGACCTTCAGGAACCATTTTTAGTTCATCAAGATTAGTGATGCTGAGAAATCAGGACATCAGTGCATAATGACTGTGAAATTAGGAATGAGAGCTTGCTATGCAAATGACAGGACAAATCATGTGAAAAAGTCAAGATAAACTGCATATTAAGACATTATGTTACATAAAATTAATACTGCA
Organism: Sylvia atricapilla; assembly: GCF_009819655.1. Classification (NCBI taxonomy): domain Eukaryota; kingdom Metazoa; phylum Chordata; class Aves; order Passeriformes; family Sylviidae; genus Sylvia; species Sylvia atricapilla. Next base: position 4,377,809 of record NC_089150.1, read on the forward strand.
TTTCTCTCTTGCTTACTACTACACTGGAGGTTTTTTTTTTTAAACTCCTTTATCTTCTAATCAGCTATTGTCTGCTGATTTTTTTTTTTTGAAGTGGTTCATGGAAAAAGTGCTAAACATATTATTACCTTTTATTGAAATACATGAGATGACAGGAGATCCTTTTTAGCAAAGTATATCCTTTACTGCTTTTAGTTTTGTGCTGTCATATATTTGATTTAAAACTATAGAAAAGTAAGGTGCTTCAATATTACTGTTAAAACTTGTATGGGTTTTGTCTTTTCCTCTATTGTTTTTTTTCCCCTCATTTTCTTTTCCTTTTTTGGGGTGGAGGGTAGAGGGGTGGGTTTCCAAGGAAATAGTCTTCTTGCATTACTGGGACTGACAAAATGGTTCTCATGTAGTCTGCAAATTAAACACAAGTGCAGTGATTATTTTGAATAGCTAAATTACATTCTAGAAAGCTTGCAGAATTCATAGCATTGTCATTAGGTATCCGCTTGAATACAATTTGTGTAACCTTGGCCAAGACAGCCTGTCATTTTAATGTCAGTGTTTTATCTGAACAAGACATCATCCTTTCAGATACAGTGTACAGGTTCCTTGCAAAGATGCCCGTGCAGAAGCGTGTTAACAGTTGCAAATATGAAATGCTATCAAGTTCATCACTGTAGCTGTTTGTCACTGAAATGTCATGGAAAGCGGCTTTTAATGGTATCTCACATAATATGAAAGAATTGAAGACATCTGTATGCTGGGTGAATATGGAATGGTAAAGACATCGTGGTAGGGCCTTTCTGTAAAAATTGCATAGGAGTCTAGTGCTGTTATTCACATCACTGAGCCTTCCTTCAATTTTCTGAAAAACCTGTCGTAATAGGGTCTAGATCCCATCAGCACGGGATATTTGGCTGTTGGGTTTCTCTACAGAAGGCGAGGGCTTTCTGGGAGGGAAAGGACCCAGCTGACGATTTCTTGTAAAAATAAATAAATCTTTACCATATTAATTGCTTTAAGGAATTTGCATCCAATAGTGTTTTGCAAAAGGGGAATTTAGTCACTGGGAAGGTGTGGTCAGTACTTGTGTGCCGGCCAGGGTGGGCTGTAAGGACTCTCACCTTCAGTCCCCTTGATGCCAGGAATGGGCTCCCCTGGCATGGGGATGCTGGATGAGCTGTGGGGATGGACTCTGACCCTCTTTCTCTCCTCTTGGCCTTCAGGTTCCAGTGTCGGTGGCTATGATGACACCTCAAGTGATCACTCCCCAGCAAATGCAGCAGATCCTCCAGCAACAAGTGCTAACTCCCCAGCAACTCCAAGTCCTGCTCCAACAGCAGCAGGCACTCATGCTTCAACAGGTAATTGTTCGCTTAACAGCTGCTCAGGTGGCCCCTATGGATGCTGGAGGCTTCACCTCCTGGAGCACCCTTAGGGAAAGGAGCTGCCCACACCTCAGGTCTGAACCTCAGAGCAGCCATGCTGTGAGCTGAACTGACTGCTCTTTTGTTTTTAATTCTAGAAATAGCTACTGGAAACAAATCCAGGGAGCAGTGCTAGGAGTGTTTCCAAGATCAGCTAAATAATACAGATGCATATTTAAGTGTCAGGACTTCGGCAGATGTCCCTGTTGCTTTTGCCTACATCCATCAGAAGGCTTGGTGTGCCCTGACTAATTGGAATAAACAAGGTAGAAGGGCCATACTTCCCAATTTAGACCTCGTTATTTCCATCTGGAACCACAAAGGGCTGTGGAAACAGAAGTGGAGAGGTTTGCAAGCCTGTTTGATTTCAGCCAACATATGCTGGCTTGTGTGTCAGTGCTTCTTGCAGCCCATGGTCCTTTCTCAGCTGGAAGCTGGCCCCCAACAAGCCCCGAGGCTCTGTTATCACGGGATTTGGCACAGGGGGGGGTCTCAGGGAGCCCGGGTGGGTGTCAGGATCCCCCCAGCCTGACCCTGCCTGCTCCCTCCAGGCTCCCTCCTGCCCGCAGCCGGAGCGCTGCCTGCGCTGAGCATGTCTGGGGAACGGGAGGAGGAGAGTATTTCCCAGGATGTCTATGCATGTATTGAACAACACTTAATACAGTCAAACCCTATCATTTAGAAAGCATGTGTGTTTCACAACAGAGATTCGCCAGGCTCTCTCAGCAAGGGCATTTTGGCTTTGTTGTTACAATCAAAGGTCATTCCTTGCCTTATTTTAATTAGTTTGTGTAGAAAATGGTATGTTTTTCATCAGTTCATTTTGGAGATTACTTTTCAAACGATAATGCCAAGAATAGTCAGTGTGCACTGAATTTATTGTTGAGTTTCAAACTAAAGGTCAGACCATTACAGATAAAAGGATGCTATTTTTCAAATCACAGTTTGTGTGTTACACCAAAAGGGACACTGAATTGGCTCTCCACTTTGTTACTTACCATCTTTCCTTTTCTTTGTAGCAGCAGCTTCAAGAGTTTTATAAGAAACAACAGGAACAGTTGCAGCTTCAACTTTTACAGCAACAACATGCTGGAAAACAGCCTAAAGAGGTACAGACAATACCCATTTTACTTTCAAACCACAGATCCCCGGGGACTGTCTAGTGGCTATTAAACTGTCATTCATCTTATAAATGATTGCACAACTGAACTGACTCTATCGGGCCTCAGCTTTCAGATTTAGAGTTATTGTCCTGTTTTCGCCTGTGTTTTCCTGTGCTTTCCATTTGCTCGCTGCCACATATTTTATAGCAGGGGACCAGGCCTTGCTGTTCAGTATGAGTCCTGGAGCAGGCATCTAGACTTGTATCTTGGGAGAGTGCTTTGGGGAGTTAGTTATGGTGGAGAGGGGAGGGGGCAAGGCAGCAGGCCTAGCTCGCTGCTGTCCTCTCTGAACAAGGCACAAAATACCGAGAGGTGTTGAGTTTGGGCTTGCACTTCCCAGCCAGAGCGGTTCTGGTTGCGCATTCCTCACAGCACGGGCTGAGCAGGAGGGACCACACGGAACAGCATCCGTGGTGACATGGAGAAGAGGTGGCAGGAGACCTTGCTCTGATGCTACCACGGTCAATAACTGGAGGGGATGGATTGGGGTAGTTTCTGCCTATCCTTTAGATACACGTCCCTTCCAAAATACCTGCCACATCCGCAACTTTGTTGGTTGTTTTTGGTGCATTTAAATTTGATTTTCCTGCAATTACATTTTAAGGTGCTGAGTCCACCTCTTAAGTCTCGAGGAGTTTGAGACTTTCCTGTTTAATCTGACATCAGTGTTGGCTTAGGTAGATCCTAGAAAGCTGCTTCTTGGCCTGAGACACTGGGTGATGTCCGGTGATAGCGGCAGCACTCGTGTCACCTGACAAGTGGTGTTGCTTGAAGCACACAGATTTCTGCTCCCCATTCCTCTTGAAATTCTGCAAATCGTGCCACCTGTGCCAAGTTTCAACCCCGAGTGAATTTTTCCAGCTGAGTTATAAACCCCTGAAAACAGGGGGGTTTATAATGGAAACGCTGACACAACCTTAACCATAGCGCGCTTACGGGCGCCACTATAATAAAAAGGGAACAGATTAAAAAGTGTCTAAAATGTAAATCTAAAGGACTAACAGTAATTAAAATGGAAATGGCACAGGGAGGGAAGGCATGTAATTGTGAGATATCACTGTGCAGAATGCTCTCAGCTTTGTTTTGCTGGCTGTTTTTCTAATTCAGTAGGGCTTACTCATCAGTGGCAGTTCAATGCGCGTTAATGACTCTGGGATGCAGGCATCACTCTGGACAAAGAAATGATTATTGTGCGGTCAAAAGAAGTTCAAAGACAAGAAGGGAATTTCAGTTTTTTCCTTAGAGATCCACATTCAAGAGCATATAAATTAAGCCAAATGTTAAAAACCACAGTCTGAAAGCTGACTTCAAAGTCACAACTCTCTAATTAATGAACTGCGAGCTTCAGTTTGGACAAGTCGTGGTTTGATGCGCCCATAAATCAACATGACAGGTCTGTTTCACAGTCTCAGACAGCGCTTGTCATTGAGTCACATCAGATGTAAACACAGCAGAAAAAAGAGGGAATATGAAGGAGGTGCAATTGATCAACAGAATTGGTAAAAACCCACTTTTGAAACGCATTATGCATGATCACAGGAAATGGCGATAGCCTCAAGAGGCTTTCTCCTTCTGCTGTTGCTTTTTTGAATCAGATTTCTAACAGCCTTCAAAAGGGAGAATAAGAATTATGGAGCTTCTCCCCTGTGGCTGGCAGGCAATAACCCCCTGTTGTTATTTTGTGCTTCTTTCTTTTCAAAGGCGTCAAAATTTAGTTTTTTAAAGATCTTTAACTCTATATTTGAAGACAAACAATAAAGGGCTGCCACTGTCATTCTTATCAGTTACCAGGGATTGTATTTTTTCTTTCTGTTGCCACTTCTTATTAACCTCTTATTTGGTCTATTAGACATAGTTTTGAATGCAAGCCTGCATGCTGGGAGAACATGAAAGTTCAGATGAGCTCAGAGGGCAGATAAAGAAATTTGAAGGGGAAAGTTACACAGCAGAATGAACGATAAAAGTTAACTCTTCTAAATTGCTGTTGTCAGACAGGAGAGCATCTCAGACACAAAGATGAGGGCTTGGAGCTTAAAGAAAAAAAATACTTTGTGTTAAAAAAGACAAGAAGGGAAGTTAGACAATGTGATGGCATTTCAATATCTAACACACTGATTTACTGTGGTCACACTTCTAATATTACACTAGCGAAAGCAACAATAAGAAAGGACTCCTTCCTGTTTCAAGAAGAGCATTTTAACACGATAGCTGGAAAGAGAACAAGGACTTCACTCTCTTCAGCTTATTCTGGGGGTTTGGGAGGGAGTATTTTTGCTGATGGTTTTAGTGGAGGTCCGTTCCAACAATGCATTTCACCCCACAGGTTTGTTCAGCCCAGCTTAAGGAGGTTATTCTTCCTAAATTAGCATGGAAGAGGTGGTCTTGTATTATTTTATTTCTTCCCCCCCTCCCTCTGGCTCTGAAAACTGACAAGGCAGTGCCGTGGCAGGGGCCGGCGACTGCCGTGCTAACGAGGGCTGAGCGTGTACCTTGACAGATGGAACAAGCGTATTCATGTACGGCATCCCCCAAGTCATTTTGTGAGTGCCTTGTCCTATTGTGCTGTCCTGAAAGAGGGAAAACACAACAAACCTCCCCAGCCCTGCTGGTGAAAGGGACCCGAGCCCCGAGCAGAGCAACAGACGGGCCCCAGCCGAGGCTCCTGGGGTGATTTTTCTTTACTCAAGGGCTGCACGCAGCGCCCGACAGCGAGGGGGCAGAGGTGCTGGGGGGGATCTCAGCCCTGTTCCCGCTCTCCCCTGGAATATTCGGGGCTCCCCAGAGGCAGGGGGGCGCTGGGGGTCCCACGCAGCCGCGGCGCTGGACGGAGCGCGCGTTTCCCGAGCAGGGCCGTTTGTCCTCCGGCGCTGCCACGGTTTATGTTAGGCAGTAGGGAGTAACCTAAGAAAGGAAAACAGACCTTTGACAGAAGCTTTAGGGAGGGGATCAAAAATGCAAGTTTTATCAGGATATTTCAGCATTTTAACACTGACTACTGACCTGACAACAGGACTGCACCGAGACCTTTTTTGTATGCATTCAATTGTGAGAAGTAAACAAACTGCCTTGTATCCTGTGTTTGGTAACTGGGTGGGGAGCGCAGTTTGGCAACGTGTCTTGCTTTTAAATTCTTTCTTGGACAATGGGCCTTGTATACTTTTATATCCTGGCTTTTCAAAGTAGAGTGTGTTCAAGAGCTTTTCTTAGGATAGCTGAGAAGACAACCAAATGGGCATCAGTCAATTCAATAAAGGGTTTTTTTTAAAAAAAAAACAACCCATGTGCTAACTTTGCACTCTTATTGCAAATAGGTAAAACACAGCTTACTATGCCTAGTACTAATAATACAAATATATTAATATAAATGCAGTAAGTATATATATATATTAAAATTAATATTTATGGAGGCAAACATTACTTTAGCTCAGTACAACTGTTCCTGGGGCCTGCATGCATATGGTGCTGTTGCAAATAGTTGCAACAAATGGATGTGTCAGAGCAAGCTGTTGCAAAGAAATGTAAACTCTCCGAATTTCAGAATATCCAAACACCTATTTGTTTAGATGTGTTCCTGAAGTCCAAGGTTTTCTTTGGAAGTAAGATAAATTGAGTTTATAAATAAGATGAACAGAATGGCTGACTCTCAGAGTTGTGGGTACAGTCAGTTTAGTATTAGGATTGATGGGGCACGGTTGTATGAGAAGGTGTGGGTCAAACCCACAGTTGGTGTCTGTCAGTCCTGCTCCAGCAGCTCTGGTGGGACTTTTTCCCTGTATAACAGCAGTAGGGAATGAGGACAGTGATCCTCTGGCTTGGTGTCCAGGAAGAGCAACAGAAAACTCAGGATCTGGCTGGGGTGGGTTTGTGAAAGAATGGAGTTTGGTAAGAGTTAATTTTCTTTCCCTAATTGTTAGCCATAATGTGTATAAGACCTCCACCTTGATATGATTCCTAGCAGATTAGGGATATTAGATAATTTCCTTCTATTTATTGTACTACTGCACTGTATTATCTTTCTATCACTCAGATAATTACTAAGGAAATCTACATTAATTTTTTTTGGCTAGCACAAGGAACTGCTAAACACTGGCATGATGTATTGATGTTTTACACAACAAAAGTTTTCCTCCTGTCATTGTACAATAAATAAAAAGATATTTATCAAAATGCAAAGCCTTTCATGGATTTTAAAGAACAAAGCAAATAAAATACAAGATGAGCATGGAAGCAAAACCTAGAGGCTTCCTTAACTGAACAAAATTAAGGACTCTGAAGCCTCGAGTACTGTACATATTAAACACTCACATTCAAGTAAGATGTTGTTTGCTAAATTATGAATGTGTGTAATTAAAATCTAGTGGCTGTTTCTATGAAAGATTTACAATGTTATTTCATCGTTTGTCATGGCTAATTAACAATATTAGATGAAGTTTTTCTTCTTCAAAGGTCTGATTTTTTCTCATTTATTTATGTCAGAAGTGATAAACAGAGTAGTTAAAAGCTTCTCCTGGTACAGTAGTGAGAAAAGCAACATGTTCTTTTACACCTCAAAGGTTCAAGGTTCACATCCCTGTGGAGTAAAGCAACTCCATCTTCTTTCTAGTGAGAATAATTAAAAATTTCAAAGTGCAGAAGTAGCAGCCTTAAATACAGCACAGAATAATTCCAGTGTAACAGAAAGTATTGTGGGGCTTGATGGATGAAGAAGAGAGAGTGAGTATAAAATACCATAAATTAAGCCAGTCGAATTGCCTTAATAGTTGAGACAACCCTTGAATGAGCAAACAGAGCACAGTGCAGGGTTTCTTGTTACATCTAAGTGTGATGTGATCGTGGGGTGTGATTCTCATGTTCTTTGCCTCAAAGAATTACCCAGGATTTTCATCAGTGTTTGCCACCACTGAAACACAGCCACATCTGGGGTGAAACATGAACACATGGACCAAGAAATGCTGTATGCATTTGTAATTGGGATGGCAGCAAGGATTTAGGTTGGGGGAAAATTAACCACTGGAAGTGGGAATCTGCAGCCCTGTGTTAATTAGCTCCAGCATCTAAACATATCTTGGGGTCTTTCCCGGGGGTGGTGGGCTCACTGGCTTGGCCTTTATAGCCAATGACTGCTATCAGAAGTTGAAGCAAGTTGAGACAAAGAGCCCTGTAAACCCTCTGCTTTGCTCTTGAATTAACAAGTGTGCATTTTCATTTTGTTTTTCTTTTTTTGTTTTGTTTTGTTTTCCAGCCCCAGCAGCAGCAAGTGGCCACGCAGCAGTTGGCCTTTCAGCAGCAGCTCTTACAGATGCAGCAGTTGCAGCAGCAGCACCTCCTGTCTCTGCAGCGTCAGGGGCTGCTGACGATCCAGCCCGGGCAGCCTACTCTGCCTTTGCAACCCCTTGCACAAGGTAGGTGAGGGGTTTGGGTGGCAGAGCCAGGGCAGTGTGCACGCTCACAGAATTACCACGTAGGGGAGGGAGAGAAGGAGCTCACAGGCTCATAAAATAATAAGCACAGAAAGATGCTGACAGGCAGGGTGGGCATTGCAAAGGTATTTTTTTTGAGAAGGGCGTTGCTACAATCCTGGGCTGCCCTGACTGGCAGGGTGCAGAGGGCTTGGAGTTCACAGGCAGTTTGCACAGCTGTAGCTGGTCTGGCGGACTCAGAGCTGCTGGTTGTGCTCATTTGGGCTTGGAATCCTTCACAGGAGGAGCCTTTATTGATTCCTGGTGCTGGCTTCATGGCTAAGGGTGTGTGAGAGCAGCTTTTCCTTTCCCAGATGTGCTGATTGGGCCTTGCTGCTCCCAGCCTGGCCAGGAGCTGGCACAGAGCAGCTCTGACCCACGGGCTGGGGAGCTCTGTGTGCCCTTGGCTGTGGCTGCCAGGGAGAGGGGACACGGCTGCTCTCCACTGCCTTCGTGTCACTGCTTCGTGCTTCTGTTCCTTCCTCCACGCTGAGGCAAATTGGGATTAACTCCATTTAATTCTAATGGTGTTATTGACAATTAGATCCTCCTACGTCTTTATTCAGTCCTGCACTCTGCAAGAAGTGAATTCTGAATTTCTGCTTTGCTGAAATCCTAATTTACTTTATTTTTTTAAGACATTGATACACTGAAAGCACTACTTAAATCCACAATACTTTTGACAGTGATTATAACCTAGGAGGTTTATTCTCTCTTTTCTTTTTTGGCTTAAATTTATTATTTTACTTTTTAAACTGGGTTTGTCTGCAAGCCATGGGACAGTTTAACAGACTTGTCTGAGCTCTGGCTGCTGTGGTTAAAGCAGACTGTTTGGAGTTGGCATTGGCTCAGGCATGCCATGGCATCAACCATGATGCTGGTATTTCTGAATAATCCTGCCCTCTCTTTCCCTTGCCCCATAATAAATTTGAACATTCACCTTTATAGCTTGAGTCAGCCCAGGTTGAATGATTTGGGATCTTGAAAGCAGCTTTAGGGCTGTTCCTAGTTTCTAAATCATACAATGAATTTACATTCAGCTCTGTTCACTTAAATGGAGGGGACAAGACGAAGTCACTTCTGTTCTTCACCCTCCTTTCTTTCTGTGTACATAGCAGCAAAAAAGGAGAGTGAGGTGGCTGGTGAATATTAACTTATATGGATAAACAGAGGCCAGAATGGGGAGTAGAGTCAGCCTTGCTGTGTGGCTGACGTACTTTATTTAGGCTTATTTTTGCCAGACCCAGGAAGGTATTTGAGCCCTTAACTCCTGTGTTGAGAGGCCAGGCTTTTGGGGGCCTGACCCCTGACTCAGTTCAACTTCCCAGCATCCCAAAACTGGCTGCCTGGTGTAGAGCAGCACTGTGCAGAGTTGGAGGCTGATCCATGGGAAGGTGGTGCCCAGCTGGCAGCTGCAGGGCCAGGCTTGGGGCAGTACCTGATCAGTCACCATCAATGCAGAATGATGAGGAGAAGGTGTGAAATGAGTCCAGGAAAAAAGGGCACGTAGATGAAATGCCATTTATGCTTGCAAGATGTTGTAACGTGGATTAATTATGCCTCAGATTTACTGTCTGAAGCATCCCAGGCTGTTCCCACACACCCACCGGACTCAAGCTTCAGCCCTGCTAATTTTTCCCACAGCTCCTATACCATTAAGTTGGCTCAGTAAGGTTCATTGTATAGTCCATCAGTTAAGCTGTCCAAAGGAGGGCAATTGGGCAGTGACAAGACACGCTCATGTGTAATGCGAAAGAAATGAATGTGGTGATGCATGAAGTGTAATCTGTGCGGTAACACATCGGAGACACCAGTAGGTAATTCAGCCGTCGTGGCATTGATTGATATGGTTAGCAGGGAAGTGTAACTATTAGTCCTCACCCAGGAGCGTATTTAAAACCTGAGGGGTGCTGACTTGCACGCCAGAGAGAAACAAACATAAGCAGAGAGGGCTGGTTCTGGCAGGGAAATGAGCTGCGAGCGTTGGGGGCAGCAGGAGCCGGCAGGAAGGAGGGATTTGAGGCTTGAGGCAGGTTGCAATCCAGCACGATATTTTATTCCTTTTTATCAGAGAGACGATGGCTTAAAACTGATGTCATTATGAGGTTTAAATCAACTTTCTGCTTGCTTGAACATGGTCACCTGGGTATGGAGGTACAAGGACACAAAGAGGTTGAGCAACTCTGTTTGTCTTTGAGCCGGTGATACCTGGGGTTGGGAAATTGAGTTCCATGAGCAGTAATCTGTCAACTGTCCCCACAACATACATTTTTTAAACCTGTTCCTACATTTTCTTTCATAATCAAGAGGACTAGTTGTCCTGAAAAATGCAATGAAGAGCCAGGGCTATAGTTTAAAATAATTGGTAATGGACATTTCTTATTTAAAAAAAAAATTACATCTCTCATGCCCTTTTGTTTCCAGAACAGTTTGCAAGACTGAGACAAATACTGCATATGTGTGTATAAAAGAAATAAAATCATCCCTCTAGTAAATGTAGCTGTGAATTCAGTTAAAAGCATTTTGCTTTTATTCTTAAGTATCTAGAATAGTAATAAATGTTTCCAAGGAGCGAATGCTCCTTTTTAAGTGACATTTTCCTTATGTTTTCAGAACTAATAGATTGTTTAAATCTGTATTTTAGTTTCATTTTAGTTTTTAGTGCTCGCCTATTGTCTTAAACAAAATAGCACATCCTTTAGTGTTATATTTGTGTAATCTTTGCTGCTTAGTATTTAGACACTTCCATAATCTAGCTTTTACATCTGTACATAGCAGCGATTTTAAAATAAACCCCATTTCAGCAGTGTTCTGAGCTGCGAGAGTGAGATCTTTAGTATCTTCAAAATGAAACTGCAAATCACACTTCAGATCACCAGTGAGTGAAAATAATAGGACTGAGACATCCGGGTGCCTGATTGCTCCCGTGGATTTGGCAGTTCCAGGTCTGAATCCCGTTCCCGGTCCGTAGGAAGTCGCAGCGCTCTCGGGTAATTGCAGCGCAGTTCTGGGAATCCAACTTCAAATTTAGCTCTCACTGTTAAAATGAGGCTGTTAAATGGTAAATTACGTAATTTATTGCGAGTGGTCGTGGATCTATTTGACTTGCTTTTGCCATTTGTTCTATTATTTTATTTAACCATTTTACTGGATGAGTGATGAGCGTACCTTTCAACTGCCCAGTTTGACAGGCTAGTCAGGAATTCTCTCCAGAATTATTCTAAAGGAACTAAATTTAGGGCAGGAGGAGAGAGGCTATTTCTAATTTTATTTTATTAATCAGGTGATGTAATCAATTTTTGGCAAGGGGTTGTGGGCAGACGTGTGACATCACAGTTAGCTCTTGAAATTAATGTCACCCAGCATAAAATTCTTACTATCTTCAGCATTTTCCCACACACAATGGGGTATATTTTATTTTTCTTTCCGTCTGTGGTGTAGTTGTTGCTAGTACTAATGGGAGTAACACTTGTATGGGAAGTTAGACTAAACACTTTGACTTTTAGAGGCATAAATATCATGTGTATGTCTTTTTTAATGGCGGAAACACTTTCAGGCTTTTCCTTGGGAGGAAGCATTGGTAGATCCAGAAGTGACCGGGAGGAGAGGAAAGTGAAGAACAGGGAAAGGAGAGTGGATGATAGCCTGTGTCTAATTAAAAACCTGCAGAAATCCAGATTAAAAAAAAAAAAAAAAAAAGACCAGTTATTCTTTCCCTCTTTGCTTATTCTGGAAAATAAAAATAGGTGTCGGCTCATATGGTCTCATATCAATATGTTATCATCAACAGACAAGTCTATTCACTATTGTTTCAACTGAGTAAACAGTGTGTAAGGGTCAGCCCTGCTCACAGGTAATTGTTAGTGCGCAGACAGTCCTGTCAAGCGTGTTAGCTAAAAATACATCCCACACTGTCACTTTGCAAGGTGTTTGAAAATAATAGCCCCCACACAGCAAAACAGGACACAGGCTTGTGTACTGACCTTTTTCTTTGTTTAATTTGCTCAGAGGTTTAATTCCAGGGGACAAGTAATAATTGAATATGTCTAATAACTAAATGCTCATTTGGGACAAAATCCATCAAAATATAATTGGCATTTGGGGCTGATGAAAGGAAAATGACGTGGCTTTAGAGAAACGGATGTGTCCTAAGAATATCTGATCACTTAATGTATAAATTGAAGCCTCTTCCCTAATATATATTAATTGCAGATACTTAAGGATTTCAGCAATTTTTTGTAGTGAACCGTTACCGGAGACCAACTGTTTTTGTTAATGCTACTCTGGGAAAGGCGGGGAAGGTTATTGGTCTGTCGTGCCATAATTTACTCCTCTTTGATATGCAAACGATCCACGGTGAATATAAAAAAATCCTATCAGACTCATTTCACAGTTCTTAACCACTTAGATTCTCTGGAGTCTATCGCCTCATTAGACCAGTGCTCTCCAAAGCTAGCATAATTAAAATCTTTAACAGTTTAGCAAAGTAAAGATGTTTGGCTGATCACGTTGAGATGATTATCTATCCATTGTATTCTAAATGACAAAAATAAATTAAATTTAGACCTTGGCATTTTTTATTATGTGTTTCAAATGAATATAATGCATACTGCCTTTTTTTTTTTTTTTAATTTCAGTACCTTAGGTTGGGTGAGGTACATGCCTGTGTGAGCTGCTGCTGTACACTCAGAAAATGGCAGGTTTCCTTAGGATAGCTCCAGAGCTACAACATGGTGAAACAATGAACAGTCACCCAAACGATGAGCTGGAAGCACACTGATGAGAAACCTCTTTAAAAACACACAGACACTGTCTTATTACTATTATTATTATTATTATTTCCCCTGAATATTTGAGTGACGTGTCTCTACTGCTAATTTTTTCCCATGGCCTTCTCTGAAAGAGCACTGAAATTGTCAGTAGTGAGAGAAACTGGACTTGTTGGATCATGTCACAAACATCAGCTTTATCCAAAAGCATGATCTCAGCGTGAGCACATGGTTCACCTTCCATTTGGCCCATTGGAGTTTGCAGTTTTCACTTGCATTTGTTACTGAATGTTGTCTCACTTACCATGGCGTCCACTTTGGCACATTTAAAAAAACACAATTTTTTATTATTATTTTTTTCTTGAAGCTTATTTTCTGTTTTCATTTTACTTTTGAATGGCTCATTAGCATCGATCTAAGAAATGACAGTAATAATAGTGTTACTTGTATAGAAAGTTATACAGTTTTTCGGTAGACACATCCATCAATTAAGTGAGCAGTTCAAGAAACCAAAATTAATGAGAAAGATAGGTGTGTTAATGAAATAATCATAGTATAATCAATTTGACTGTTAAAATTTGAAAAGCATTTCAGGAAGACAATATGAATTCATAATTTACGTCTAAAAGTGATTAATAAAAACTGTATTTAATAACAAAGCTATTTGTCATCATTTAAAACTTAAGCACAAAATTAGTCATGTTGTGGTTCATGTTGTCACAATAATAAAGCTGAGTATTTTTTTCTCCTAAGACCTTCCTTGTTTTTAATAACAGGTTAGAAAGTAGTCACTTTCTTTAAAAAAATAAAGCAAAAAAAATTGTGGAAAAAGACAGAAATTTAATTTCTTAGCTGAACGTAGAGTAGCCAGTGGTCACCTTTGCTGTCAGCCTTGCTGTGGGCATGGGGACAATTTTTGCCCAAGTAGAGACTCTAAAAATAAGCCTTTGGTCAAAAAATTACAAGAAATTATAATATTTAGCACGATGTTTGGTATGGGTGTGGTATTGTGTCTGTCCCTCTGCCCCACAGCCCGGATTTTGCATTCCATGAGTATTGCAGGTGTCACACCAGAGCACAGCAGAATCATGCAGTGCAGTATTAGCATTTAGTTATTAAAAAAAAAAAAAAATACATGCGCAAAAACACACACAGGCAAAACTAACACTAGGCTTTGTTTACTGACTCTTTGATTTAATTACTGTTTGAAGACGGCCGAATTAGCTGTTAATTGATTTAATTATCCAATTTGTTTGTTTCAGGCATGATTCCAACAGAACTGCAGCAGCTCTGGAAGGAAGTGACAAGCTCGCACACAGCGGAGGAGGCAGCCAGCAACAACCACAGCAGCCTGGACCTGTCCACCACCTGCGTCTCCTCCTCCGCGCCCTCCAAGACCTCCTTAATCATCAACCCACACGCCTCAACTAATGGACAGCTATCAGTCCACACTCCTAAACGGGAGAGGTAGGTGCCTGCAGGTTTTCCACCCGGGGCATCCCGGAGCAGCATCCCGGAGCGATGGCGAAACGCTCGGGAGCTGTGGCCAAGTGCCTTGGCCTCGGTTTTGTCCTCCACGTCTTGCTCTGTCTGGTGTTGGCGTGGTTGAATAGAGTCTCCACTGGGCAGAATATGCTCCCTTTGTTCAGATCTTTATGGCTTGTTAATTGGATCAATGTGGGCACAATTAGCTAATTAGAAGTGCATTGGATAAGCGTATTGGGAAGTGCGAAGAAGCTGGGGTTTTTGAGTTTTGCATCATAGTGGTGGTGCTCTTGTTGTGCTTTGGGTTTACAGGCTGGAGGTGGGCAAGAAAATATGTTGGTCAATACAGTCCCCATTTTTCTACCAAATTTTGGGACCCTGTCTCATCTAACATATTTGCCTTTTTATACTCTCTATTACCTGCTTTCACAAGACACGGTAGGCTTGAGTTCACCAAGTTTCTCTAAAACAAAGTGGCTTTTGTTGGGTTTTTTTTTTTTTAAGTGCTGATAAAATTAGCTAACTGGTGTTGTTTGGCTTTTAAAGGTGTGAGTTAATTTATACTTGCTCGGCTTGCATTGTTAAAAGAAATGGCTTAAATCAGGGGTTGTCTGTTGACGTGCTTCTCGGCGCGGGCTCTGCTTTATTCCAGAGGATGCTTTATTGCAGGTTTGTTTCTTTACACCCCCAGATTTCACTGAGGCGTGTCTAACAACGTAACTTTTGCTTCTGGGGAGATAGACAGGCCCAGGCGCCGGGGCCGTGGGTGCCAGCGCCAGCTGCAGCCTCGGCGTCGCTGCCGGAGGAGGAGGAGGAGGAGGAGGAGGAAGGGTCTCGAGGAGTGGGCTCAGTGGGGAGGGCAGTGCTCCTTTGCATTCAGGAGAGTCCCTTTTGCCCATCTAGAAATGTTACAGCAGACGCTAGTGAACGCTGGATTTTATGGAAACTGATGGCTTTGTCTTTCCGTCCTCCTTTCATTCATTAGAAAGAGGATAATGGAATTTTTAAGCCATAGAGTTTGTATTTCTGGTGGTCTGAAAGTAGATTGATAGGGAAGCTATATAAATGCCTCTTCTATCTTTCTGATATTAAGAAAATAGTGCTGCTGGGAATAGATAGATTTTAAAGGAGAGCACACCCACTGTTGGAAGAAGTGCTGTGTGTGTAAGGCATCCTTTATAGACCCATTGCAAAGACGTGTGTGGGAACTTAAGTTAATATGTTTATAATCCATGTAAGTGCCAAGGACGTGGGTTTCGTGAAGACTTACATGGGATACTAAAAACATTTGATGTTTATTAAACAATTATTCCCTTCCTGCTGCATGTAGAACTGAACAAGATGGGTTTATGGCTTTCCAATAAATTTTTTATCTATGTTTTTCTTACCGAGTATATAAAGTAAAAACCTGTGCAGCAAGATGGATCTTCTTTCACTGAATAGAGGGCACATGCTGTGTGCTAATGGCCATCTAAACCAGGAAACAGATTCAGTTCGGTTTGAAATGCAGTGGAAATAACAGGAATCTGCTCTGAAGTGAGAATTTTCTCTGTGTATAGTGTTGAGCAGACCTGGAAATCCATGTGTCTTGAGTCCTGTAATTGTGGCCTGGAGGCAGTTGGGACAAGGTGATCTACAGACAAGGTGATCCGCACGCTTTTATTAGTGAAGTTCCAGATTAATTAGGAAGGCATAAACATGCCATGGCATTGAGATTGTCTTACTTTAGAAGACTAAATCCTCAGAGCTGGAATCAATACCTGTGTTGTTAAGCTTGCCTTATACTTTTCTTGCGTATCTGTTGAATTCTCTGAAATATCAAAATACAAAATAGGAATATTTAGGAGTACAAACACGAGAGCTACAGAGTTTGCTTTGTCCTGCTTCTCTTTGGTACATGGAGGCTTTATGCCATCCATTTGCTGCAGTGATTGAATTACATGTTTATCCATAAGTAGAGCAGGGGACTACAGGCAGTAGAATGGCTCCTGATGCACTTAGGGGTTTTGTTGCAGTCTCATCAGGCACCGTGGTGCCTGCCTGGATTTCATGTGACACAGAAACTCCTCTTGGTGAGATATTTTGCACTGGTTTCCTTTCTGAAAGGATATTTATCTGCAGGCAGGGAGTGCGGGGTGGGGAGTGAGCAGAGAGGGAAGAGTTGCTGTGCTCTGCCATCACATGTATGTTTGAAAGCCCACAGAAGGTGAAATTTTAGTGGGCTTGCAGAAGAGAGCACAGGCACAAGCCGGGCTTTAGTAATTTTTTGACTGCACAGTTTCAGACTAGGAAAAAATCTTGGGTCTGGTGGGAACACGAATTTGCTGTACTTGGCGTGAAATCCATGTGTGTTTTTGTACCCATCTGGTTCAGCATAACAAATCTAAGGAGACTTTTGGAGGCAGTCCCTAGCTCAGGCTCAGGTCAGACAGGGCTCTGGGAAGGGCTCAGTAGGGAGGTATCAGCCCTTCCACCTCCCATCACAGAAGTCACAGCCCGGACTGGCCAGGGCAGGTTTTTGTTTTGTGGATTTCCCCTCATTCCTGCACCTTCTCTGCAACTGGCTGTTAGCTCTGGTCTGATACAACCAAGAGCTATTTATTTAGATTTAGCCAACAATAAAAAGCACATAGTAAAATCTCTAAGTGTCCTAACAGTTAAGCACAGCCACATCATAACGACTGCCCAGCAGCCATAAATAATCATATACAGGTAACATTAACTTTTAGGGTGTGCTGTAAAGCTGTTTTCAACCCCTTTCTCTTGGGCTTTTGAGAAGGAGTGGGCTGCAGGAGGCAGGTTGGTTATGTGGGAGTTACTATCATCACTGTCATCTCTGACACATGTCACTGGGGTAGTTCAGGCTGTGTTTTAGGGGGTTCCTGATCTCACAGGTCAGGTTGGGAGGCTGCTCCAGACCTGCGAGACAGGAGGCACCTGTGTTAGAATCGGCAGGCGAGCAGCAGATCTGCTCTGTATCTTGGGTAAAAACACATTCTGGTTATAAACAAGGGGTTTAAAATAGCAGGAGCAGTAGTCATTGGCTGCCTGGCGTGCCCACGCGTCGCCAGCCCAGGCTGGGGTTCTGCACAGGCTGTGGGGACACAGCTCTGGTGACACTGCCAGGTGACACTGCCCACTGTGGGGCTGCTGTGCTTGGGGCCCAGTGACAGCAAAATTTCTCCTTTATAACTAGAAAGCAAACAGCAGGTGGATGACCAGAGTCACTTGGGACGTCCAAAAAAGCAAAAATACATTCAAAAGCAGAGGGCACCCTCCCTCCTGGGCCAGGGAACACTGTGGTGCTGCACTTGATTTCTGTATGCTCCGTGTGTATGGCTTCTCTGGGAATGAAACAATTCCAGCTATAAATAATGGGTTAATGCTTTCATTCAGTTGAGCTTTAAATGTATATTACATCCATGCTTTTGTCCCGCATTTCGCCCGGTTTCTGTAAGTAGCAGCAGCAGCAGCAGCTCTGGGGTTTGGTGCACAGCAATCTGTTAAGGAGATAAATAATCTGCTTTGGCATGACACTCCTACTCTCCTCTTTAATTTGTCTTACACAAGGAAAATTATAATTAAATCATTCAGGGTAAACCCTTGAGTGTAGAGAAGGAAAAAACACACTTTGGTAAAGATTGCCAATAGAGACCAACTTCCCTGTTGTGCCGTGCAGAGACATTTATCAATATTCAGCACTATTAAAGAGAGAACATTTCGTGTGATTTGTGAGGCGGATGCCAAAGCTCAAATCAAGGCTTGTTAAGATCCTTTCCCCATGCAATCATGGGCATTCAGCATCATTAGAATTCAGCACTGACTGTGTGTTTCATGCTTTGATTTTACTCAGACAATTTAATAATGTTTATTGTGCTGATTATATATATAAATTCACTCAATGCAATAAACATACCTCAGTCATCAGTATCCTAAGGGAAATATTTAGTTATAGATACTTGTATTCATTCAGGATAAAGGAAAGTGAGGCCATCAACCAGCATGCAAACCTCTCATCATCTTATCAGCATTTGGGTTTCTTCAGTAACAAGCAGTTTTTCTCTACACAAGTAAATAAATAAATAACAGGAGCCAGTTAAGTACATCTGCTGTGCTTAGAAATGTCAGGGAAAGTACCCACTTTCCATCTTGTTCCACTGCATCTTATTTGGAAGAAACTTGATTATTTTCTTAAGAAAAGCATCAAAACAAAGTAGGGGGATGCCCAGTCACTTCAGGTGGCTACTAACTGTACATCCCAGTTGACAGGTTTTACATCCTGAAACCTGCATGCTTGGGAATATCCCCCATGTGGGTA
This sequence comes from Sylvia atricapilla, assembly GCF_009819655.1. NCBI lineage: Eukaryota > Metazoa > Chordata > Aves > Passeriformes > Sylviidae > Sylvia > Sylvia atricapilla. The sequence goes on from NC_089150.1 coordinate 4,396,424, forward strand.
GGTTTGGAAAACTAGAGCAGTGCAGAATTCATCACTGCTTTGCAGTGGGCAGAGATTGCTCCAGTCTGCACTTGAACTGGGAGGTCTGGAGGTGCTGTGGAGCTGTTGAACATCTCGTGCTGGTCCTCTCCCCTGGCACCATCCTGCACTGGCTGCAGCAGAGCCAGGATGGTGGAGGCTGTACATAAACAAGTGAGTTAATGCAGGTCCAGACCTGGTAATTTGAGAAGTGCATCTGTTGTTTACCAGAGGTAAGGTGAAGAGTTGCAGTTAAAGGCTTTGTGTCCAAGAGACCTTTCTCCATCTGCCAGCAGTCCCATCTCTTCCCCTCGTTGCCTTTATACCCATTCCAACTATGCTTGAGTCTTGTCCTTCCACAGAAGCAAGCAGTCATCTCATAGGAAAAATCGATGGGATAAACAAGGGGATTTTAAAATTGGTTTTTCTTGCCAGCATGGCAGGAGGACAGAGTTTGGAGAAGGCTCTGAAGGGAAGTGAGGAATGGCGTGGCAGACCATTGATCTGCTGCTTAGGCCTAATGCCTCGTGTTTTACTGTTGTTATCTTCCACGCCAGCTGATCCTCCATCAAAATCCCAAGGCCCTTAGCTGAGGGCATTAGGATTCAGCACAATTAAGAATTACAGACTTGGGTCCATTATTAATGCTCGGGATGAAACAGTTCAGCCCTGCAGTCCATATGCTCCCAGGGCCCGATCTTCTCTTGGCCAGCCTCTCCACTTAGTCTCTGGCATTCATTCTGCACTGGTGCCAGCATCAGATCTGCTCAGCCCTGTCAGCTTCCCTCAGTTGCTCCCTGCAGCTGATTTTAGTTCATTATCCTTCACCATCAGCAGAGTTGTGTTGGATTAGGTTACCTCACATCCATTCTCCCTGAAGAAATAGGTGATCCTGAGACCTTTCCTCCCAAGAATTATTTAGCTGCTCCATGTGCTTAAACCCCATCATGACCCTTGTGCTCTTACCTGTGGTCTGAGCATCTCAGGTGCCTCCATCCCTTGCTGTGGAGCCAGGCTGCAGTGTGAGACTTGAGCCTGGATGCCCAGCTGGATATCTGATAAACCATCCTGCTTTTCCACATGGCTGCTGTCCTTCTCATTGCACCTGGAATGGCTGTGGGGCTGCTTGGGCTCTCAGTGGTGATGACACTGTGACAGCAGGGCACAGGCCTGGCCATCTCCATCTGTTCTGTGCAGGTACAGCCCAAAGTGTCCCAGTGTCTGATCCCTTGGCGTTGGCTCCCCTGCCAAAGAAATGCCACCAGTTACTGAACGGGCTCCCCTCTGAGTCACTCCTCTGTAATCGGCTTTGAAAAAACACCGGCTGTGACTCAGACCTGGGGCTGTTAATCTTCAGTTTTAAGCCTTATCAGGCACTTTTTTATTGTTGGTGCTTTTCAGATGCGGGTGTGGAGCCTCCTGTGCAGTCGCCCGCACCCACCGTCTGCCAGGGTGCTAAATCAGTTGTACAATTCCACTGCTCCTCAGTCTGCCCAGGAGCTCCTTCATCACGCTTCTCAGGGAATTCCTGCACTAAACCAAAAGCAGCTTATTTGACTTGTTTTTCCCTAGGAAAGATGCAAAGTTAACCAGCCTGTGAATGTTTGCTGTGGCCCCTGGCTGGAGGAGGGTGCTGGGTGTGATGCTTGGGGAGCTGCCCCGGCGTCAGGGAGCTCTCTGGTCCTGTGTAATAACCATCAGTTGTACAACTCCAAACACTAAGCTAATGTATCAAAAAGCACTTAAAATAGATTGGGTGAGCCTTGGCAGACGCCTAACAGAACTTTTCCAAATTTTAGCATATGTATTGTTTTATTCCTCCATCTGGCCAACAGATCATTGTTTGATATCTGAGTGCTTTGCATATCTCCTCCCTTTTCTTGCAACTGAGATACTTACACGTGCATTTAATACAGCTTAATGCTATTTTTACATACCAGAGAAATAGCTGATGGCTTTCTGTTAATTGCATGCACTTTGCAGTTAAACTTTTACTAAAACATTCCTGTCTAAATACTTAAAAGTCCAATGAAAATTTGTCCTCCTCTTTTATTAGAGGTGTTTATGTAGTACTCTTAAAAAGGGACCTGGTTTTCGTTTACTGCACTGCAGATTTCTGTTTCTTTTTATTTCCTCCTATGTGCAAGTTGTCCTTCCTCAGAATTTGCTCAGGTCTGATTGTCCTGAAGAGCCGAGCAGGGAGCTGATAAAGAGCTGTGTTATTTTTTTAACATATATAGCACAATCTGAGAACAGTAGCACTCTTGAAAGTGCTGTAGAAGTCGAGGACTTAAGTGACTTTTGTGTGACTATTTTCTGTGCTGTTCAATAAAAATGGAGCAGTTAGTATGACAGCTGTTATATCATGTTATATTGTACTGCTAAGATATTGAGCAGCATTTAAAGTCAAACTCCACTATTAAGCTGTATAAACTTTATCCGTTTCACTGTGGTTTAATGGAAAAAAAATTAGTTTCTCAATAAAATGACATCATTTTTCCCAGGTTGTAATGTTCGCTTTACAACTGTTTTTCTTTAATTCAATTTGTTTTACTTCACTTACTCTTGGCATCTTTTTTTTTTTCTTGCAGTTTGGAGAGGGGGAAATCTCTTTTCATAGAGCAGCTAGGTACTGCTCAAACCTCTTTTCCCTACTTTTCCCTTCTCCTCGCTCCCTCAACATCTTGTGCTAATCTGGAGCTCTATTTTTGTCAGGCAGACACGGTTGTATTTTCAAAGTGGTGAGATGCACATTTAAATTTGGTAATCGGGATTTGTGGCTCTACCTGCTGCACAGTGAGAGTCGGTGGAAGGAGCCCAGGGAGAATTCACATTGCATTGCTTGATGCTGGAGCAACATTTGTGAAATGCCAATGAGGTGTTTTTCTCTATAGCTGGTGGTGGTAAGGTAGGAGGCCTGTAATTTCTTCTGTGTGATCAAGAAAACATATGTGTATTATAAAATAGATTCTTGTCATTAAAAGCATGGTATAAGCCCAGACAGGGAAACTGCTAATATGTGTTGCAGCTTGTCATTTTAGGGCTGCATGAATAAAGAGGAGAGCTATTCCTTTGGGAAACGATCTCGGGAGCTGAGCAACAGATCCGCTAGCCAGCAAATTCTTTTTAACTGTAATTTTCCTTTTTGTGTATACTCAAAAATAACATCGCGATGGGCCCTTAAATACCATTTCATACACAGAGCACAATTTCCACAGCACAGGTGGTGCTAATATAGGACAGTCCCCTAGGCACTTGTCGCCAGGAGTTGTACAGCTTGTTCAGTGTCTGCATCCATATGGCAATCTGTCCCATTCATAGAAAGACATTGTAGCTGTGCCTGTGGGTGCTGTGGTCAATGTAGTGTAAAAAGTAGATTTTAACTCTCGGCAACCTATGTTCTGCTGTTTGTTTTATTGTAGAATCCAATTTATAACGTGGGGGAAGAAAAATCAGCTCAGAGCAAATTCCAGAACAATCTGGCTGGCTGGGGTTTGTGTTTATTCTTGGAGCGCATGGTTAATCAGCAGGTGCACAGCCCTGCGCCCCGCGCGCTCTAATGAACAGTTTACAGGAAGTCTTGCTCGGAAGAAACATTTTCCTTGTTGTTTATACTGTGAATTAACTCAGAAGTTGCAAAGCTGTAAACTATGTTAGCTGGCCATGTATGTCATGCAAGCCTGTTCTGTACTTCTTGTCTTTTTTTTGGCTTGCTTTCCCACTGTTGCAAGGTTTTCCCTGGGTGTGGGATGCTTGGGAAGGATGCTGAGCTTCTCTGTGCTCTGAGAGGGGCAAATCATGGCGAAGAGGCCCTCCCAAAAAGCAGGGTGAAGCTCTAGCGTTGCCCAGCAGTTCAGATCTAAATGCATGAATGTGATTTGTGGCTGCTCTGGTACCTATCAGTCCAATGCCAAGTGTTGTTCTGTTTTACTGGGACTATTTGTTACGCCTTTTAGTAAACACAAACAAATAGACCGCCTAGCACCTGCAGCAGCATATGATATTTACACTACCTGTATGATTCAGCACGCTTCCCTGGGGAAGCAGGCTTGTGTCCTCTCAATTTTAGTGCTTTTTTAAACAGCCTTCTTCCAAGGGGAAAGCGTGCAGCAGGGAGAATGCAATGCTCTAGCTCTAGTTCTCCCGTGGAGTCATTATTTATCTTAATTATAGTTTTATAAACATTTCCCCAAGGGCACTTCGCTGCTGCCGCAGGGGTGTGGGGTGGGCGAAGTCCCCCCCAGCGAGCTGCCAGGCTGTGTGTGATGTGACAGTCACCTTCTGTGCAGGTTTTGTTGTGCCTGTGGGACAGGGGTGAAAAATACTGACGTGAATAATCCCTGTTAATCATATTTGTTGACGTATCGCCGGTTTATATAAGAGTGGAAGACTTGCCTCAACTCTAAATGTAACAGAATAGGATTTTGTTGAACAAGAATATATCTTGTTTCTCAATGTTTTCTTTTACTATAAATTTAAATGTTACAACAGAATATAAATTACAGTAAAATAAGGTTGGCAAACAGGATCTTTTTACAAAGTATGTGTGTTCGTTGGTAATTTTACACCTCGATCTCGATGAAGTCCAAGGTCTAATCCTGTGTTTTTTTACTTGTGTGTGTTCTTAAAAGGGTTGCTGAATTGGGGCCAAAGCTTTGCCATTGCCACCTCCCTCTGCCATGCGAATTGGGTGTGTAAGAGGGATGGGATTGCTGTGCTGAAAGTCAGTGTTAAAAAAAAAAAAAAAACAAACTGAAAAAAAACCACGCAGAACATCGCCCGAGCCCCAAAAACCCAAGAAAATGGTTGGATCACATTTTTTCCCTAATTAAACTAAGATACTGAATCAATCCGTTTTAATCTGAATAAATTAGGAGACTGTTCAGAGAGGAATAAAACGAGATTTAGCAGGGATAAGTAGAAAGTAGCCCAGCTAGGAAATCAAAATTCCAAACTGCGGGTTTGACACGACACGTCAGCTGCTCAGCATCAGTTGTGTGGGAAATGGCTGAGGCATAATCGGGGTTGAGAAATAAAGGTGGGACACTCTGTACCATGTCTTAGTCAAAAAGGTAAATGCTGTCATGGGAGGCATAAACATGCATGTTGCATCCGAGTCCTTTTTTTTTTTTTTTTTTTTTTTCCTGTTCTACTTCATGCAGAACCAGTTAAACTGCATTGAGTGTGATGTACAATTGGCCACTCTCTTGCAGAAAGGATAAAGAGAAGCTGGAGCAAATACAGAGGAGAGCAGCTAGGATGATAAAGGAGTTGGAGGGAATAGGCTATGAAGACAGATTAAAGGGAATTAAAGATCTACACCCTGGAAAAATAGAGGCTCTAGGAGGATATGATTATGGTATGTAAGTACATGAAGTGATGCTACAAAGAAGAAGAAGGAAAAAATTGTTCTCATTAGTTAGCAGTGCTGGAATTTAAAATCCAGCGTTTCAAATCGTGTGTGTCTGGGTATATTTGATGTACTTTTCACTACAGTACCTAGGCACAAGGCTGAAATAAAAAAATAAGCGTTTTAAATCATAGAGAAACTCGTTAATTCAAATGCAGGAATGGAATTCGGACTGGAGATAAATGATGGATTTCTTGCAATGGGCATTTCTTTTAAATGCTCTAGAAATACATTTAATTCCTCCAAGGAAGGGATGTAGGGCAGTGGCTCTCCAGGCCTGTGGCAGTTTTCCTGAGGGGCTGGAAGAGGGGCTGCCACACTGGAAGGAGGACGTGTTAGAGTGCTGGAGGGTCATAACGTTGATTAATAATCCAAACCATCAGTGGATAGATCAAAACCAGAAGATGATGCTTATAATTATCCAGGCTGGTTCTGCTCTTTGCATTGAGGGTGGGGGTAGAAGGGAAGGGGAATGTCAGCCAGATTTTGTCTTTAGTCCTGCTGCAGATTCTCCTTGCAGAACAGGAATTTAGGGAATAGTGCCACAAGAGGCATAAATGGGGTGCAGTGATTTGGGGTGGACAGGTGGCCTTGTGTTACAGCAGCACTGCTGTTTTCCTTCTTACACTGCAGGAGTACACAACTTAGTGCACACTGATTAGAAGAGAGGATTTCAGCCTGTGGGCTGCAGTTTTAACTTGATTTGTCTGAAATTGGTGTAGTCATTTAAAATGTAATATAACCTCTTGTTACTTCCAGTAGGGCTTGATGTAAAACATGAGCTGCTTTCTAGTCCTAGGTCTGGTCATGGTCTTTAGTGGTGAGGAAGAGGAGAAGTGCTCCTCTGAAAAGCATCCAAAAATTTGCAAGCCAGTTGTAGAAAGAGCTGTCACTGACCTCTCACATCAAATGTCACCTCTTCTGCAGGCCCATGACTCTCTTTTTAAACTTTATGCAGTGATGGAGATCACCCTGCCTGGACAGCCCCCTGTTCAGATCACATACCTGCTTCCTCGGCGAGTCCTGATGCTTGGACCAGGAGCTTGAGTATCTAGAAGTTTTTTTCTTTTTTTAGGTTACGAGTTGGGTTTCTCTTTTATTCACAGTTTAGAGAGGAAAGAGGTGCTGTGCCACTTTACTAGGAATTTGAAGGGGTTTGCACCAATGGAACTTCACTGCAAAACACATCTTTGTTCAAGTTGATTCTGTCATGAAGGCAGGAACTTGCACTTGAGTACAGTTAGGACAAGGACTTGACCATTACTGCTTCTGTTTCATTTTAAAATCAAATACAGTGGGAGTTTCTGATTCAGAAAATTGTGACTTTTTCAGCAGCCTTATTTTGGTGCCTTCTGAGGAGCTTTAGAGTTTACTGGGCAATCATAACTCTGGGAGAGCCATGTTGGTTTCCAGTTGTGTGTCTCCTTCTCCTGTACAGGACCAAAATAGTGGCATTTTGCCTTGATGGCAGTGCCATTTAAATCAGAGAGGGAGGAATGTGGTATGAGACAGAGCCCCACACTCCTGCCTGGGCTGTACATGGATATCAGTTTCATGGCAGCTGGCAAAGATGAGGTCACTTCCCATTGACCCTGAGGAATAAAAGAAAATTAAAAAGGCAGTTCTGCATTTTCTGAGGATGCTGTGCTCCAGCTCCTTCCAGAAGGAAAGCAGGAGATGTGGTATCGATTTTTCAGTGTGCAGGTGGCTCAGGCATGTTCTGAACTCCGTTAGAACGTGAGCAGATGCTTCATAACTGTAATAGAAAGTCAAGGATGCTTCTCTACATCACTGACTTCCCCCAGTGTTTTGGCAAAGATCATTGGCCCAAGCAGATGTGGAAGAGAGAGTGGAATTACGAAGTATGTCAGCATCATGAATATTTAAAATATGGTCCACTGTGTGGCAGAAGCACAGACACTGAGGCTTCTGCTTAGCTGGATTTTATATCTACCCATGACTTCTTAGCCAGTGTGTACAAGCACAGTACCCAGCTCCACGTGGTTAATAACTGGGGTTTGAATTAAACCATTTAAAGAACACAGGGAGTCTTCATGCTGAGGCTTTGGTCACTACTTTCCCTAGTACCCAGCATGTTCTCATCTCACTTTGGGGTGTCATTTTCACTCTCCATCAGCACTTGGCTGTCTGTGGTGTCTCTGTCTCCTGCGCTCTTGTGTTCTGAGTGTGGTTCTTCAGGATGCTGTAGCACAGCAGTTGTGTTCCAAAAGGTGAGTGGCTGTGTGAGTAGCAGCCTCGACAGCCATCTCTGTAGGAATGAGAATTGAAATTGCCACCAGACCCTCTGGAGATCCTTGGAGTTATGAAGCAATGTAGGAGGAAGAAAGAACAGATAAAATTTCCTTTCCTCTATCCAGCAAACCCAGAGGAGCTGTGGAAGTGCCTGTCCCTTCTCCCTCTCCTTTGTACTGGAAACAGAGCTGGAGGCAGCAGGAAATAAGTGGACACTTACACAGTTTTCAGCCTCACACATGGATTTTGTTACTCTCTTGTATGTCATGAGCAAGTCACTTACGCAAGACGTTTCACTTGCCAGAGTGACTTTGCTGTAGTTTGATGTAATAATGCATCACTATTGCATTATTTGGAAGTAATTCTCTTGTATTAACTATTTGTTATGCAAGTACCTTACAAAGAGGAAAAAAAACCCACGTTGTCTTGAATTTACATCATTTATTCTTTCGCTTCTTTGAAAATCATGTCTTGTTATAAAATCATTTCCACTAACTGGTGTTGCATCACCAGTACCCGACCATGAATATGCATTCCTGGGAAGGAGAGGGTGACAGAAACAAACACCTACTCTAATGTGTCATTAGAAATCAAACAGACCTAAAACTTGCTTCTGCTTGCCAATGCTCAGATCTTCTAAAAGTCTGTCTCCAGCAGTGAGACCAAGGATGCATCCAGATTACAGAAGCTGTGCTTGCGTGCAGGCGAAATACCAGTGAACAATTTCAGATTACAGGTTTGCACTGTGCTCACAAGGCTGTTTATTTATGTGCTGGATTAAAAATCTTCTTTTTCCCTCTATTTGCTCAAACAGAGTGAGTATGAGTACTTAGATCAGTTCAGCAGAGTTCTTCTCCATTCATTTCCACTGGCTGTATCCTTTGTGTGTTACATCCGCCTCGGTATAAACCCGCTCTTTGTTTTGTTTTGAGGTGCTTCTTCAGGCTCTATCGGGGAACAAGTGGCAATCTATAATATCTTCAAAAGCGGGCTGGATAAAATAGCAGTAATCTGATACTGACACATAAAGGTCACAGAAAGGCACTGCTGAAACCCTCCCTGAGCAGGATGGGTTTCGCTGCCTTCAGAATGGCACAGTGCCCGCAGAGGGGGCCAGCATTTGTCTTTCAGGACTGAGGGGTTTTTTCTCTTTGAAATGTCTTATTTTTGGTGAGTTGAAGTAGTTCCTCTGCTTGGTTGAATGGCAGTGGAAGCTCTGCGTATCGTGTTAGCAAAGTGACCTTTTAAGGTCCCATTTACAGTCAGCACGAGCCTTTATGGTTATTGACAGCACGAGCCTTTGACATCCTGAGCATCTTTTAGAGTTTGATATTGTCTTGGTCATTCCGTCATTTTCTTTGGACACAATGCCGGGGTGTCACGTCCTACACAGTTTGTCTTGTCTTGTGCAAGTTCCCTGGAAAGAAAAGAGATTTGTGCTTGGGTTTAAAAAATAAATACAAATCTCGGTAGGGCTCTTTCCGTTGACTTGGCCATGGCCTTTAGGCTCTCACAGAGAAACTTTAAAAATCCCTGCTGGGGGTTTAAGCCATGTGACTCCTGTTGATATTATAATGAGATTTACAGTGCTTAAACCCCACGGGGGACTGACTCCTTACTTGGCCATCACAGCTCCCAGTGTGTGGGTAACGTGCACTGGGCAGATTCATTCACGTTCTTTGTTCTTCCAAACACACTGAAAACATAACTCTTGTATGTAGTCTTCATGGACTTTATTGGAGTGTTAACATGAAAACCTCCTTTCTTACCCTTTGCTGTATCCAGGTACAGAAACACATGATAAACTTCATTCTTTTCTGGATTTTCTGATGTATATAGAGGATGTTTGAACATATGCCTGTTTGGCTTGGGTGGACTGTGTTCTTCAGCCATTCTCTTCCTCAGCTGAGGAAATGTGTGGTGTAGCATTTTTTTAATTTCCTTGCAAAGAATGTGTCGCTTCCTTAGTTCTTTTAAAAACTTTACAGAGATTCTCCTCACTTGAACATTTTTTACAAGACTAATTCAGTTAAACCAGGCTAGTATTTGTATATAGAGAGGGCCTGTATAAGGCTCTTCACCTACTGTTGGTTTTTTTTTAGGAAATTACCTTGTACAAACATATATATTTATGCTTGAAGGACTATTTGTAAACAGCCAAAAATAAGATATTAATGAAATAATTAATTAGGTTCATGTAAAAGTCAAAATACCTTTTCCAGTCAGTAATTTTTTTTTTTAATTTAATGTAAAATAATTTTTAAAAAAGCCTTCAGTAATCTTCAGCTTCCCATTGGGCTTAAAGTCAAAAGTGGCAGAATCTGGGCAGGAATTTCTCTTCCAGTTAGTTTGGGATGACATCTCAGGAGTGTATTCACACTGTTCTGGCTACCCAGTGCATCTGAAACAATACAGGAACACAGTTTTGTCAGAGTGAGCAGACAGATAATATTTCAGAAGAAGAGTAAACAGCATTTCCACGTGTGTGTAAAAGTAAAATGACAAAAAGTAGGCATTTATCCATAATGTTACCTGTAATCCAGGATGAACTAAGTCATAAAAGCCACACCTAAATGCTGGTATGTGTTCATATCCTTTGTGTATGTTTGAAGTCCATAATACACTACAGACATACTGTAGCAAAAAGATTTGCCATGGAAAAGACATACATGTGTGAGCATGAAATAGAGATTTCAATATTATTTTGACAGTTTGCTTTTAAAGTCATCTGAGGTTGTGGAGATTGTTGAAAAAAGTAATTCCTTTCCTTACGAAGTTTCCATGCAGAAGTCGAATAAAGAAGATATTTTAGAATATGGTTCATCAGTGAGTGCAACAGATACATTTCCCTGAGCACCACATGGCCTGGATCAAAGCGTCTCATGACTTGGATCAGTGCAGCCAAATCATTACGTATTGATTGGAATCCCGCTGAAGGATTAACCCCTTAGTGCTCACAGGAATTTTTTGCTTTAACCCTAGGTTCAGTAGTTAGGAGGCTCTGTGACGTTCCTGCCCAGTCTTAGGCAAGGTTAATAGCCCCCACTAACCCCTCGTGCTGAGGAATCCTTTGATTGCATGTCCCCTCTTCTGTATGCTGAATTTGATTTGAAAATACATCTCAAATCTTCTTTGTTGGGATGGAAGGGGGCCGTATTTGTTGTATAAAACAGCCTGTAAAAACAAGGAAAAAATCCAGGGAAAAAAAAACCCAACCCAGTAAATAAATAACATGGTGGGAAAGGCAAGGTTGCAAATTTGATGCTTTTCCTTTCTGTAGCCATGAAGAAAGCCTCAGGTCCAGCTGTGTTATGGTGTAATGGGACACTGCTGTATGGAGATGACTTCTTGATGAAGTTGAATTGTAAATATGCAATGTTCATAAATTTTTTAGCAAAATATCAAGCAGGATATTAAGCAGGTCTGTCAAATGATTTCTCCCCCGTCCGTGTTAATTTAAATTCTTTACAAACTTCTTAATTAATGAATGAAATGTAGGAGGATAGCTAAGTAAGAATGACACATGTTTCATGCTGCAAATGGTATTTAATTCTGTTTTGAAAAACCACGGGCAAAGAGTCAGGTAAGGTGTTGGGGATGCTTCAAGATCTGGTGTTTGCTGCTCTTTAGGAGTCCTTGTGAGGATGAATCGTTGTGGTACCTTCAGTTTACAGCATTTTTTCCCTCTCTTTCCCCTCTCTAGTTTATCCCACGAGGAGCACTCACACAGCCACCCGCTGTACGGACACGGCGTATGCAAATGGCCGGGCTGTGAAGCAGTATGTGAAGACTTCCAGTCGTTCCTAAAGTAAGGATGGTTTTTTTGGCACTTGCATTGTACAGAAAGCATGCCCTGAAATTTTGTGTGCTGTCACTCACCCTGGGCCTGATGCAAAGCCCATTGAAGTCAACAGAGAGCTCCCTTTCACTTCAGTGGCTTTTGGATCAGGCTCAAGAACGTTTTAACAGGGGATAGTAAATTAGCCCCATGGGGAAATTATGGTCTTGCTCAGTGTATTGCTGTAAAATAGTGTTTGCAGTTCCGCAGTTATTTTTTATTTTATTTAAATAATTTTTAGGTTGCAGTATCGATCGTGTAAATAATAAAACCTTGTTTTAACCTTGATTTCACTTTAATTTAGAAATCTACTCTTAAATTAACTCCATAATTGAACAGAGAATTGCAGAACATCACGTGAAATTTAATTTATGTCAAATAAGTAACTAATGAACAAAGTCTACACTACTAAAAATAAACTATAATTATATTAATTGGGCCCCTGCAGTTTGCTGCAGACCTTTTCCTTGCTGCCAAAGAACACAGTTTTACGCGTTGCATAAACAGTGCATTATGGAGTAGTGTGTGGTAGTGCGTGCATCCTGATGCAGGGAAGGCCCTCAGAGCCCTAATGGCTTACACATGGCTGCTCCACAACCAAACCATCAACCTCACCCCTGTTCCCATCACAAAAGAGTTCTTTGTCTGGGTAGGACACCAGGTACACACATGATATGGGTGCATCCAGGTTACTGGAGGTTTGTCCCTGATCTTTGCTCAAGTTCTGTGGCTGGTCACTTGGTAAGATCACTAAAGACCAGCCATCGAAGCAATGTTTGTGATTTAAAGGCACAAAGGGACAAAGTTTTCTCTCATTTAGAGCAGTTGTCTCATGAAGTTAGTCCACATAAATACATGAGGTTCTTCAGGATGAGTAGGCTTAGTCCCAAAAGGTTCAGCTGTAGCTGCTGTTTCTAGGGCGGTAGCAGAAGGGCAGAAGGAAGCAGGGGATGTTTGTTGGGTGATGTTAGATGGTACAGATAGGATTTTGTTCTCAGAATGGACCACTTGTGGTTCCACTGGAAAAACCTTCCTGAGTTCGTAGGAGCGGTGCTCATCCTGCTATAAACATATGTTACAAATGAGGGATGGTACAGTAATGAGAAGGTTCTCATTACAAGAGGATTACAAAATAAGAAGGTGCTAGTCATAAATTTCCATGAAGGGTGGCCTCATTCCTTGTAATTCACCCTGTTGTTCACTTAAGTGAAATAAATGCTAATCTCGCCATACTTGCCAGCTCATTCATATTCATATGCCATACTATATTGCATTTAGACCTTTAAAACAATTCTCATCTTTACAGCAGTAAGTGCAGGGGAAAGGTGCTGTGGTAGCCTTTGATAGCAGAATAACGTGTGTGGTCACATATGCTCAGATTGTGCCACATTTGCTTCCTGTGCTAGTCCCATGTTCCAGCTGAGAGCAGCTGCTTCCAGGATGATTCCATAGGAATCTTGAGTAGTCTGTGGAGGTGGCCATGCGTAGAAAACACAGCCCTTAATCACAAGCAGGGCTGGTTTTTATATGGTATTCTGGAGATGTTTCAGTACATAGACCCAGTCCACCAGATCACCTGGAGGAGATAGGTGCAGCAATCAGTAGTTAGGAATAACCTGAAAACTGTCACCAGCCCAGGCTGGACTTGAAGCTCCTCCATCAGTTCTAGTTTTTTCACTATCAGTCTAATTTGTGCCTCCATTCAAACCTTTCAACAGAAATATTTTGTGTGAATTTCCTAAACTCATCAGCTCGTGTAAATTTTCTCATTATCCAAATGCTGCAGTGTCCAAAATATTACTTTGGAGTGGTATTTACCCCAGAACAAACGCAGAAATGGATGTCCCTGAGCACTGTATTGACACTGTTAAAAAGTGAGTGTAGCTTCATAAAATACCGTAGCCTTCCATGTCTCCTGTGGAGCATATGTCCTTAAATTTATCAGAATTCATTACTCAGTGAAAAGATAGCAGGTAGATGGTTGAAGTTTCTTTCTGATACTTATGTAATCTGATACTCTTTTGAGGGTCCCCTCAAGAGAAAAGCTCTTGTTTACCAAGTGAAATACAGCCTGTGTATTAAGTGTTGCTTAATTTCACTTACCTTGTGAAAAGGCAGAGAGAAGTTGTATGTGGAATGAAAGCCCAGTATGCCAATAAAATGATTCTTCGGTTAAGGTAGAAAAAAGGACTCGCAGGTCTGAAACATGGTTCATTTCTTTTCCTCCTGAGGAAGAAATATCATAACTGTTGGTAAATCAAAACCAGAGATTTGACACTCTTCTGTGATCGTTCTGTAGTGTTTGTTCCCAAGGTGAGGTACACCACAGGGCCCTTGATTTCAAAGATAAATACTGTACAAATAACGATCCTAGTTGTCTTTCACTCACAGCCAACAGGAGGATGCTTATCAGAACCAGCAGATACACGGGCTATTGTAGCATTTATTTCCCTATTTCTCTTTGAAATAAGTTGCAGTTTTAGCATCGTTGCGTTGCGTTCCTTTTTTTGAATCCATCAGCCGCTGGTTATCTGCCATGTGACGCCGTATCAGTTAGAGCTAACTGATAGCAGCAGGGGCTGCTGCTCTGCCTAATGAAACAGCAGCACCCTGCATGCTCCAGAATACTCCCTGAGCCTAAAAACAAAAACAAGTCCAGTCTCAGGGCGGTGACCCTGTGGCCTCTGCCAAGCTGCAGGGAGCAAGGTGAGGGCTGGAGGGTGCACACGTGTCTGGCCTCTTAACCAGGGCCCGTCTCGCAGGCGGCAGAGAAAGGAGCAATTAGTAGCACAGAGCGACTTTCCTGCAAAATTGACTATATCCTTGATTTCATTTGCATGTGTTTAAAGACCGTTGAAGATAGAAATATATACCCCTTATACAGCGAGTTGTTCAGGAAATCCCAGCTGGAGGGAGCGTGGTTTATTCAGCAGGGTAGCCAGGTATCCAGGGCAAAAAATGAGGGAGACTGAATAGGGTTTTATTATTCCTCCCTCCCCGCCCCCACTTTTTTTTTTTTTTCCCCTATAATGTGGTTGTGGGTTAGACGTGCTTAATCCTGGCTGTAGCATTTTAAAATCAAATACATTCTTTAAAAGAAAGGACAGAGACCTTGGGAGAGATGTGGCAGTCCTGTGTTGCAGTGATGCTGGTAATCTGCTTCATGTGCATTTAACTTTGATGAAACGAAGGGGAGTTTATGTGAAAGAAACTACTAAGTGCACTCTGTAATGTTTTCACAAGTGTTTTTATCATGGTAACATCTTGTTTACTTTAGTTGCCTGCCTAAAACTACTTGGAACATGTTAAGAAAACATTTCGAGAAAGCTTCTACAAAGAGGCTTTTGTTTAGCAGCAACTGTGAGACTGCTCGGCTCACAAAGGTGTTAACTTTCAACCCCTTAAGCACTTCCACATGAAATTCCAGCAACTATGTTTGTGGTTTTGGAAAAACAAAGTGTATATTAAAGAAACCAGGTATATGCTAATACATGTTGAAGTAGGCCGGAAATCATAAATTGTTTCAAAGGCATTAATTGCGCTCGTTTGCATGGGCAGAGCGTTCCGCGCTGAAACCATCCGCACGGCGCGGAGTTTTTTGGCGGAGCACGCAGCGAGGCCAGGGGAGAGGCTGGGCTGTGGGTGGGTGTTTGGGGTTTTTGCAGGG
>NC_089150.1:4416609-4501609 GCF_009819655.1 Sylvia atricapilla
TAGGCCAAATTGTTCAGTGTTGTAAATCACAGGAGTCAAGGGAGTTAAATTTAGCCCATCGTATGCTAAAGACCTGGAAATCAAGGGAATTTAATGGTAAAAAAAGTGTAGATGGGAGAATAATATTTGGGGATTTTTAAAATTTATTTTCCTTTTCACTCCTCTGAAGGTATTAGCCCTAAAACAGAGCTTTAACCTGAGCCTTAGAGCAGTTCTGTTTTAAAGGCTTTTTTTTTATTATTTCTTTTAACATTTGCATGGGGGAAGTTTTTCAGAACACGTACTACAATAAACCTTGAATTCCAGCTGTTCTGGTGTTCTGGATGACTTTCTGTTTCTTTTGGATGAAGAAGATTTGTTTTACAGTAACTGTCCGTATTTTTTCTCTCTTTTATTGGTACATATTTTACACATACTTATGCACCAGATTTTAAATGGTTTTTTTGTTCTTTTTACTATCATGTCTATCATTTTTTTAATCATGTAAACATGAGGGTTCTGTGGGATTTAATTATTCACATATTGCATGTGTCCATTTAGGTATATCCAGCATCTTATAGTAAAGTAATGCAAAATTATATCTAAAATTATTTTACTGTAATTTCTTGATCTTGTTTTCATTTGCCTAAAGGAGGAAAAAACAACTGTTCTGCAAAATTTCTTTTATGCATAAATAAGCCTTTTGCTGAAAAATGGTGAATATAATATAATAAGAGATAAAATGAGTGATGGGAAGAGACACAAACCAAAGCAGGACAGAGGAAAAAAATTGCAGAATTATTTTGAAATCTCAGTATTGATAAAAAACGTGCTGGATAACATTCAGATTGCTTATTCATCCTGGTAACTACTTTTTTCCTTTTTGTTTATCCATTTCACTTAATGATTTTCTGTGTATTGTTACAGACATCTCAACAGTGAGCATGCGCTGGATGATAGAAGTACAGCCCAATGTAGAGTACAAATGCAGGTTGTACAGCAGTTAGAGCTACAGGTAAAATAAAATTTATTTTAATATTACCTCAGTATTAATCAAATCCAATTCTTGACAGCAATAAAAAATGAGTTCTGCTTTTCCCCCTGCGATTGAAAACCAGCTTTCAAAACCTTCTGGTGGTAGTTTTAAAAACCATGAAAAGAAACTGCAGCTTCATTTCCTCTTTCCTAAACCGTAACTTGCAGAGAAATAGGAAACTTAACCAGGCTGACTGATTGGAAAGCCATCAGTTTGTATCTAATGCTTTTATACCCACCCGGGGGGCTGGAGGGGGGCGAGGGGAATGTGGTCCCCTTCATTTGGAGTTGTTGCTGCACAGGGGAAATGGTTGATATTTATTTCCAAACACTGCATGACTGGCTTGTTTGGTGGTCTTTCATGTACTAATGCTCTCCATGTTGTTCTATTATTATTATTATTACTATAATACTATTTTTTTTTGCCATTTGTAGCAAATAATTTTTTTGTAAACTGCCAAAAGGGGGTAAATTGGAATATATTGATTGTGATGTACAAGTATGAGCTGTTTGTGTAATTGCCTTTCCAAATGCTTCTGAGTCCTTTCTGTCTCCCTGCACCTTGCTGCTCTGGCTGGGTGGCTGTGACCGTGTGTCTGTGTCTAGGCAAGAGGTTAGCAAAGAAGGGGAAATTAAAACAATGTTGTACATTATATAGTTACCAGCTACTGAAAAACCTATTTTGTATGCAAGACAGCAGTGTAGAGATATATGGAAAGCCTTGGGCTAAGTACAGAAGATAATTACATTTGGAATTTTACTGAGTTAAGTCATTTATAGCTTCAAATAGTTGGAGAGAAAAATCAGCAAAACCACTCTTAAACTTCTTGTTGTTACTTTTCAAGATAAGCATTTTTAAAAAATGCTTTTTATCTTCTTATCTTACAAATTGCCCTTTTTCTTTCATATATATTTCCTAAATTTTACTTTCAGGAACACGCTGGTCATGACACTCTTTCACTATTAGCTGAAGCAATATAAACTATTTTAATACAAGTTTTATAAAAATCAAACTACCAGTCATAAAATATCAGAGTCTTGCAGAAAATGTTATGAGAAATGGTCTGTTATTTTAACAAGTTTCTTGGGAATTAGGAAAAGAAAAATAAAAATCTGCAGTCTTCCTGGTAAACTGAGATACGAGGTAATCTTTCACCAAGGTGCAGTAATATTGAGGCTGAAGGTAAATCTAGATTCTTCAATTATAGTCAGCCTGAAAATCAGTAATCCTCCTCTCCCACAGTCACTGGGAATTTCTGTGTCTGCAACTCCAGGAGGATGCCCTGTGTTAGACAGGGACAGGACAGAGATACTTGGTTCCCTCCTCTCCCTAAACCCATGCCAATATTTTTGAAAGGTTTATCAGCAGTGCATTCTGCTAATTGCTCTAAATGACTTATAGTTACAGCTTCACACCCACTTAGTGCTGGCAGTGCTCAGCGTCATTGCAAGGGAAGGCAGCATAAGGTCCACAAGACAAGACCATAATTTCAAAGTCGTCTGAGGGCCAGAAAGTTCTGGGTTTAACAGTTGTATGAGCAGGGTAGGTAGGATGAACTGGAAGTCTAATTTAGGCAAGGAGTGTTGATAACAGAGTGAAGCCATCTCTGCATTGGCCAGCAAGGACAGATGGAGGAGGAGGAGGGTGATCCAGCTTCTGAAATTTACCTGTAGCTTCCCTCTCCTCCATCTCCTTTCATCCTGGATCAGTCCTCTGATAGTTCAAAAAAGCCCCTAATTATGTAGAAGGATTTGCCCTCCAGTCCCTGGTTTGTCTGGCTGTGGCCTGTTTTTGCACAGAACCATAATAGAACAAAAGTGTGGTGCCCAGCAGTGGGGTGTTCAGTGACGTGGTGTGAGGACCACTCATCAGATCCTCAGGCTGTGGAGCAGAGTGACAGAGTGACAACTCTGGAGACTGAGTGTTGTGAGTTAGATAGGAAAAGGACCCACAGTCTTTACCCCTGATCTGCAGCACTGGTGAGCAGCTTGGCCTTACAGTGCAGCTGGGAGTCACCAGCTTCAGGGTCCAGCACCAGGGCAAGATCTACATTCCCCACCATTTAATGCCTGTACAGTCCCATCCAAACAAATTCATTTCACTTGAGGGGTGTACTTCCTATACAGGTTTTGAGTGTGATGGACCCAAAAGCTATCCTTTTGTTGTTGTTGATCATGCTGTTAATTATTTTTACTTATGGTGGTTTCATCAGTGTTAGAGATAAATGTAATATTTTCTAAAGTAATTTTTAATTCATATTTTGGGAAGAAACAGGTCAGATCTGGTTTGTGTTTGATTACAAATGCCCCTTAGCAGAAATCTCGAAGTTTGGTCTTAGCATTTCCATCATAAACGTACTTAAAGGATCACAGGCAAGGTAGAAATCTTCTCACATTTCACTTTGTTTAAACCATCTTGACATGATCATTTGTTGCCATTATAAATAGTGAAAGTTGTGCTGCTGAGTAAAACACAAACACAGGAACATAGCCCTGTCCTTAGCTAGTTGTTAGCTGGAATAGGACATCCATTTTGCAGCACTACCTTTGAGTGGGAAAACATTTCAGGGTAGCAACAGGGCTATGATGAGTCTAGAGAAGTGTCTCCTAATGGGAGAGAATGAAGACAACTGGCCATTTTCAGTGCAGTGAAAACACTGCTTGGGTCTGTTTTCCTGCAGCATCCATTGACACTCTTGAAAAGTGGATTCTAAACCTTTCCAGTGTGCATCCTATCCAGGCAGAGAATATGTTCTGGCTTCCTCTTGCATTGCCTGTGACTAGCTTCCCTTCTCCTTTGTCCTTGGTCTGTCCAAAATCCTGCTGCTGAAGTGCTCTCCTGTTCCTTTACAGAATACCCTCACTGGGTTTTCATTTCCCCATTCCTGATCCTTGCCTTTATTTTCTGTCTGGTTTTCCTCCTGTACAATTTCTCCATCATCTGTGTTTCTAATGCCTTTCCTCTTGCTCCTTGGTCACTGCTTTGTCTGGAGCCCCTTCTGGCCTGTGCTTTCTGTGCTTTCCTCTCCTGCCTTTCCTACTGGTGTAGTTTTAGGATTTAACCTCTCCAGGGCAAGCTGTGTGTCTTGTGTCCTCAGTTGCAAGGCTTGTACCTTGCTCTGGATGTATTTTTGGTTGAACCACAGTTAGGCACTCACATTGTGCATCCAGAGGTGAAGGAAGTCTCACAAAACCAGGCTTATCATGGAGAATTGGATGGGTGTCTGAAAACTCCCACCATGCAGAGCTTTCCAGATGGATATAGGAAGAAAGAAGGAAGCTTCAGATGGGGCTGTGTTGTGTTCCTCAGACCCCATGTAAAGTGTAGATTCTTACCTCTGTGTCAGAACTGTCCTTGCCCAACAACATTATCAGTAGATCAAGAGCATTTTCCTGCCTGTTGACTATTAATCCCCATTTCTGGACCATCTACACTCCAATGATTGCCACCAATGAGAATTTGCTCCCACCAGTGGCTGGGCAAACCCCCATGGCTTCTTTTTTTTGACCCCACTGACCAGAGGGGCTACTAGTGACACTCCAGTTTTATATCACTACTGCTTCCTGACCCAAGGGAAAAACAGTTTAAAGAAATTCTTCAGATTTTTTTACTTCTCTTCGGTGCTTTGAAAACCGAGAGACTTCTATTTTTCATAATTTAAACTCCTGCCTAACTGGGTGAGTGTTTGAATTCCTAGACTATGACAAAATGCTAGCGTGTGTCTGCCTGAAATGTCGAGAGGATCTTTAATAACCTCCATCCACGAGATCTCGGCGTTAAAAGCATTGCTGAGACCAGGAGTGGAAACACTACAAACAAGGACCCCGGAGGTGGGAGGGAGGTGCCCCTCTCCCCTCTCCCTCCCCTCGGGGGCTGGAGGAAGCACAGCAGGGTGTGCCCTGTGCTGCCCGGGTGCCATCCCCTCCTGCCGCCGCGCCAGGGCTGGCAGGAAGCTCTCAGGTGCCTGCCTTTTATTTATTTTGGCTACAAGATGTTGTTCTTCTGCAGTAGCCTGCAGACCAAAATTTAATGCACAGATGACCCCGCCAAGCAGCCCGTGTGCCCGGAGACTGCTAGGAATGAGGGATTGCACAACAGAGAGAGCACAGCTATTTCTTGGTTTAATTTGTTTTGTATGAAGCGCAGCAGCTGAGGGTGATCCCTCTCCTTTCTCTGGAGAGGTTCTCAGAGGACTCTCAGAGGGAGAAGTTCTTGCCTGCAGTAAGAGCCTGTCACTGCCCTCAGCTCTCCCGTGAAGTGTCCAGCTCAGATCAGGGTGAGATTGCAGGAGATCCTGCCGTAGGTGTCAGGTTTTCTCTCTTGCCACTGAGGTTTTTTTGACCAAAAGAAGAGGACCCATTTGAAAAGTGCAGAGATACCATTTTTTCCTTTGTTTAATTCCTGTCTTGGGAACTCCAGTGCCAAGTTTTTTCCCATCATGGTACAGTCTCAAACCCCTTGCCTTGCAAAGAGCAGGACAACCTTGGCCACAGGGTTATGAGTGGGGATTTATGATCAAGTCTCCTTTTATATACACTTAGCTCCACTTTACTGCTACAAACAGATGACGGTGATAAGGTGGGCAGGTTGTTTTAAGTTTTCCTGGAATGTGAGCACAGTTCTCCTCTTGGCACCAGGAATTTTGTCTAAAGCAAAAACTCATCTCTGCAAAAAGTGGCATTTGTAAGAACTTGCTCCAGGTGCTGCAACCTTTATGAAGCAGCAACCTTTATGTTCAGCATGCAGGTTAACAACACCCCTTTTTCATTAGTGTTCTTAATATCTTTCCATAGTATTTTTTTTTTTTTTTTTGAAGAGCAGCCAGAAGAGAGTCCAATTCGCACATTGAAAAAAATTACTTGTTTCCAAAAATAATGAAATTTAGTGTCTTTCCAGTGCATTGAAATGCATTGGGAAGCTTACCAGGTTATGGATGCATACCAGTGATCTCAAGACTCCAGCTGTGTGAATCTCAGCCATAAAATATGAGAGACACTGAGAGCAGAGTCATCACCCCAACTCTTGGGCCTCAAGTGGCTGTGAGAAAGGATGACAGCATAAATCCTGTGGCATTGGGTGCCCAGGGAGGAGTGTTTTGGGGTGATGACTGCTGCTTTCAGCCTTTCCCACCCCTCAGGCTTATGCCAGAGAGATGCTGGCAGCTCCCATAGCAGGTCCTGCCCCCTGCTCAGGTGCCCAGCCTGGCTTCCCAGGGTGGCCCACCAAGGGCTCTGCCACCTTCTAAGTCAAATCAAGGTGCTTTTGGACCCAAGGCTGCCTGCAGAGCCCTGCGGAGGTGCCTCATGTGGTTTAACCACCCCTGGCTGTGCCTGTTGCGTGTGCCACAATGCCTGTGGTTGATGTAAAGCCACAGCCCATCCGTGCCACTTGTTCTGTGCTCTGGGAGAAGGAAAATGCATCCTGGAACCACTGCCTTGCTTTCCTTCTGCTGAGCCTCCCGAGCTGGAGTGGGGCTGGTTAATAAACATGATTCACTGTTGTCTTTTAGCTGTCAAGGCTGGAGTGAAGCTCTTGGTGCCAGCAGGTCTAGCTCTTCTCACTCAAGGGCTAATGCATTTTGCTTTGGGAAATGGTGACACCCAGCACCACGCATTCGCTTTACCTCACGAATAGCCCATATACAATTTCCAAACTACTCAGCAATAAAACTCTTCTGTCTCATGCCTCGGTGCCAGCTGTTTAATTAGGAATAAGCAGAGGCTGGGTTTTATTTGTACGACTAACAGAGGATATTTTTTTTTCTCTCCTCTTCCAGCTTGCAAAAGATAAAGAGCGCCTGCAAGCCATGATGACACACCTGCATGTGAAGTCAACTGAACCAAAAGCCACCCCTCAGCCCGTAAGTACTGAACTGTGCTGAAAGCAAAAACCAAACCTCACAACAAACCTGTCTTTTCTGTTCCCCACTGGAGCCCACACTGTGGAGCCTGGCCCATTTCAGAGCCGGGTGTGGGGAGGAGATGGGAAGTGCAGCCGGGTTTTGTCATCTGCCTCTCTTCAGGGAGTTTCAAAGTCAAGTTTGATTCCAAAGCTGATGCTTTGGGCCTTTTTCTGGCCTCATGTAAGTCACTTTGCATCAGTCTGACTTGGATGAAATCTTAGGAAGTGTTAGGAAGGAGTTGTAATTAAATTATATTTAGTGTATTTATTTTGCTTTCTCCCGGTCTGACAGACATTTACTGTAGAAGTGACTCTTAACTGCACGTTTTGATCATAATCAGAGTTACCCAGTATCAGGTTTTATACTCTTGGAACTGAGAAGGGAAACCTCCTCTACCCCAGACTGCTCTTTGAAGAAGGGGGAGTAGGGGAAGCAAGTGGCTTTTCAGCCCAAGAAAACTCCTGGTTACCCCCAAACCCAGGAAAATCCCTCATCTCCTTCCCTGACTGAAATGAGTCTTCCTCAGCTGTTTTTTTCTCTCAGCCTCTTAATGCTGAAAATGTTCCTGGGAGCTTCCAATGATTATTCAAAATGGAGAGAGTGCTTTGCTTCTTGATTTTAAGATTTGTAAGATTTAAAGGTACACTGGCTTTATTTGATTTTGCTTTGAGTCATTGTGTGAAAATTAATTGAGCGTTGACAATCTATAGTTAGTACCAGCAATTTTAATCAATATGCAATGATGCAGCATAATGACAAAGTATTGGTTTATCTGTTTTGACTGATTTTTTTTCTATAAATAAAGCAAACACACACCCATATATGTGTGATTTATGGTGATAGAAATAAAAAGGAGTCAGACTATTAACCCAGCAAATATGGTAGCCTGCCAAGATGCAGTTGGTAGACAAAATTAATGTCTGAAACAGAACACATTACAGAGATAGAGAACATAAAATCATTAAACACTTCGCGCACACATTTTTTACTAGAAAAGGATTTCTCAGTTTCCATGTAGTTGGAAATAAATGGCTGCAGAAGTGCATAGGGAGGCTACTAGTTAGAAAATTGCAGGCTATTCAGTAACAGTGGAGCAGATGTCAAAGTCAACAGGAAATTTCCCCTTGCCTTTTTGGAGAGAGTTGCGTGGTAGGTACAAACCCTTCCATTTAAGCCGTTGAGATGCCTAAAATTGCTTGGTCCGGTGGACACCAGCCCTCTAGAGTAGAAAACTACTGGCAGTGTCTATAAAAACAGCATTCTTCTAGTTCCTCACATCCATCCCAGCCCGAATGCAAATGCTCCAGCGCGTTGTTGGCAAAGCGCGTAGACCCAACAGAACGGGGAGAGGAGGTTTAGGTTTCTATAGCTCTTACTGGATTAAAAATTAAAACAGCGGAATAATCTGGGAGTCTCAAAGCGCTCTGCCTTGAGGCCTTTCATAACAGCAGCGCCCCTCAGGAGGAAGGATTACAAACTGAAGGGAGGAAATCATGGAGAGGGCGAGCGGCGTTTGGCAAGGCAGCTCGTGATCGATGCCGGGCCGCCGAGGGCAGGAGGCTCTTGGAGGGTCTTGTAGGCTACGGAGATACCAGGCGGTGTCGCCATGAAGATTAGTGTTAACAGCTAATAAACAGGGAAAAGCAGAGGGGGGAGAAAAAAAAAAAAAGTAGTGAACGCAGAGGGAAAAAGGGCTGTCTTGATTAGTATTAAAAATGTTTTACATTCTGGAAAATTATAGCTTTGTTGGGGACCTCCTACTAAATTTATTTTTAACTGCTCTATTGAAAATTCTGTACCACTAGTCAACATTATCTCTCAGTTGCTCAGCACAGTGTTTCTTTATTAAAAGAAATAGGCATGAATATTTTTGACTGAAAAATTAATAGCTTTTGAATTCATACACAGCAGGTTTTCTTTTGCAAAGAAGTCCAATATCGCTGCACAGCACTTCTATAACCATTTATTTAGAGTCCAAGTCAAACCTTTGACAGCTAGAGCAGTGTTACAAGCCAACATAAAGAACTCCAAGATGTAAACCAACAATAGGCAGTCTGTGTGAGGTTTGCCATTGTCAAATACATAGATTGTTTGGATTAGTTTATGTAAATGTACTGTTGTATTACCCTTTGGAAAAAAAAAGATCACATTTGTGTATGAAAAGTGGTTTCGTTCACAGGCAGCATTATAAATTCCTTATCCTTTAACTTACATGTTAGAAGTAAAAATTGGTGCCTGACAGGCCTATATTGTGTAGCACTCTGTTGTTGGATTGAAACTGCCTTCTTTTCATTTATTGAAATATAGAAAAATTTATTATAGATACCATCTGATAAATCAGGAATTATTAAAATATGTATAGGTGAAGCATTTGAAAATTAATTATAAAATGTAGAAGTATAGTGTTTTGCATAAATTGTGCTTTTCCTAGTGAAAAAAATACACAGGCATTGCATAGAGTCTGCTAGACCCTCATCCTTTTAACTCAGTGGGATAGGACTTTGGTAAAAAGATCTGATGACCATTATTGCACTGCAAAGTAGTCTTTACATCCAGTAATTAATTTTTTTTTCTGCCAATGTAACTAATGCAAGGTGTGTGTTAGAACTAATATATTACGGTACTTTGGCGATTTTAAAGGAAAAAGCGTCTGCAAATCCAAACATAGCAGTGAGTTGGGATTTAAAATTACAGCCTTTTCATGACTGAGGAAATGTTTTTATTCTGCTTAAAGGATCTTAATGCTTGTTCTAAACTATTTTGTTACTGGCAGGTGATAGGGATATGAGCGTCTGTGTTAACCATGTGCCGTGTGTAATCCACGCTGACCACTCGTGCCATCTTTGCCTTCTGGGCTTCAGACAGTAGTTGAGCAGGAGGTATTGAACTAGTTTGGACCAGTTGAACCACAGCCAAGTTCTTTGATGATTGTGTATCAATTCAAACTCACCCAGCTCTGGGGAAGGGTTACTTGTCTGATCTAGTCGTGTCCATCCATCCCATCCCCACCTTTGGGTGTGTTTAGCTCTTTGCAGTAATTTTGAGCGTGGGAGGGGTGGTGGAGTGGCCCCTGCATTTCAGCCCACCAAAACATCTGCTCAGTAAAGCTCTCTAGTCCTACTAAAGTCGATGAGATTTAAGCACATTCCTGTGTGGCGTAGTGGTGGTGGCCCAAATCTTTGGCAGACTGCATGGGCAGGGAGGTGCTGTCAGTGTCTGGTGCTGCTGGACAGACTGGAAGGGGTCTGGGGTCCAGGGGATCATCCCAGGAACTGAGGCAGTGCTTAGGATCACCTTTAAAAACTCCCAGCTTTCTAGTGAAAATGCTCAACAGCAGCAGTTTAAAAGAAAACAGAGCTATCTCAGAACTCAGCACTTGGAGCAGGCAGCGTTGTTCCCGTTTGTGCTGCACGTGAAAACCATTGTTTTGGTGGGACTGAAGGGTCTGAGTAAAGTGAGAACAAAGCCACGAGGCAGAATAAGCTGTGACGTGTTTTGGTAAGGTGAACCTTTTTTTCAAGGTTAAAAAAAACAAAACCACAACACAAAAGCCGGAAGAGAGATTTCTCAAGAACTGTCATCCTGGTTTTGCTATTAAGGTACCCCCCCACATGCTGTTTTCATCGGTGTTAGCCATCAGCGTAATGGGTTCAAATGGAAATGTGCTTTCTTCTGGGAGGATTAACTTGTGTCGAAGTTCATAGGAAGGGAAGGAGAAGGAAAAAGCATCAACCAACAAGTAATTCCTCATACTAGGTGCTATAACCATCTTTTAAAAATAGACAGAAAACTTTTAAAGGCCCTTCTGGCACTTTAAATAAGATGCACTGTTAGATATCCCTTCTTTAATGTATTTTTTTTACCATAACCATAGCAGTTATGATTGTTTTGAAATACTGTTTTTAGCAACTGTAATAACAAAGCATTTAAAAAAAAAAAGTCTTTTAACTGTTGAGGTAATGACTGAGCATTTTAGCTGCTGTAGCCGTACTTTATAGTTTGAAAAAATAACGATATGCAGCAATAAAGAGAGATTCTCAAGCACAACAAAAGCTGTTTTTATATACTGGTTTTCATTAAGTCTCACTCCTCAGCTTCAGTTTCCTTAGTATTCCTGCCAATAACAACACCTGCTAAGTGATTGCTGCCTGCTAGGCTCTGCATCCAATACACTGATGTGTCCAGGCTGCAACAGGGAGAGGAGGACAGGGCATTGAACTAAGTTTTAGGCCCAGTATTCACTTTCTTTCTCTCACCCACAATGTCAAGAAAAGGAGTTTCTTCTCCAAAGTATTTCAGTCCCAGGAACTCAAGTGCAGATAAGTCCTCAGCCCCAGCCTGGGCCCAAGAGCAGCAGCACCCATTGCAGGGGAGTCACAGTATGGCCTCACTGTGACCCTTAGAGACTTTTTTTTTTCCTTTTTTAAAAGAGTTTCAGTGCTACTTTATGTGCAGCTGCTATTGTCATGTAAAATATTTACACAAAAAGAAATCAGACTCAGTCCTAGTGGGAGAACCACTAACTGGAAATCAATTTTTTTTAACTGGGTAATAGTATGGGTTACCTCTGCCTTGTTTATATCTACAGAAAAAAGCGCAAATTACTCGGTTTTCACCTTTAATAGGGAGACAAGACTATTTCTTGAAAGGGAAGGTTGGTAATAAAGTCCTAAGCAGGATATTGAGCACTGAGACAATTATGGTGGTTATGAATGACCAAGTCAAAACAGTATGAGGAAGTACTCTCAAAACCTAAAACTGAACAAAACAATCAACAAAGTTCAGTGATTGAATTTGCAGAATTTTAAGACTTACCGCTGTTGTGGGATTTGGTGTGTTTTCTGTTAGTTTTTTTATGATCATTATTTTTGGGCTTGGTTGTTTTTTAAAGGCTGGAGGAAATCCTCCCTCCCCTCATTCCCAGGACAAACATTGCGAAAACATTTTAACTCCTTGGTGCAGGGGTGTACTCTGTGAGTGCCCACATTGTGCGTTGCTGCAGTGAAAGAGTTTCTTGCTTGTTGAAGTGCTCACTCTGTGGCTCCCTCCCTTCTACCAGCAGTGATACTCATCCAAAAATTACGGTATGTGGGAAACAGCCTGTGTACAAAATACCAATGCGAACAACTTTTCTAATCATAGTAACTTGTTTTTAAATAGCAAATGCAAACAGGGAGAAACCATGTAGAGTTTCCATCAGGAAAAGAAACCCTCCCAGCCCAGTCCCTCCCTGATCTTTGCCCTGCACAGTCATCCACGGCCGCTTCCACGTTTCTAATTGACGCCAATATTAAGATTTAATAGTTTACCATTCAGATTAATAATTCAAGATGGCAACAAAACCAACACCATTCATAATTTGTTATTCTGCTCTAATTCACAACCGATTTTTCAGCCTTGGCGCTATCGATGCAACAAAGGAAGCGGCAGCGAAAGGCTGCGGAGGGAGTGCAGCCCTCTCCTCCCTCACCCTGGCTCGGGTTTGGGGAACCCAGCTGGAAGAGGAGAGTGTCATCAAATAAAACACGGAAAACGGAAAAACTTCGCTAGCAATGGACAAGGTCGTGTTTCATTAACTTGTTGGTTCAGGCTCGCAAATGGTCGTCGGAGGTGAAACGCGGCAGACTCGCTGCGTTCCAGCTTTTTGTTCTCTCTTTCCTCACAGACTGCAGTCATGTTTAATTTGGAAACTGGGCTCCTTTGGCAAATTAGCAATTAGAACAATTTTGTGGGAATATGTATATGTGTCATTAGGTTTCCTGCAAATTAATAGCGAGAGCAGAGGTCAGGCAGAAATTTTCCACTTGACTGCAGCTCCTCTGTTGAGATTTGGCACTTTGTTTTGGAACAGCCACAGCTGCTCAAAGCCACAGTCTTCCTTTAGGAACTGTCTTTTAATTAGTTTACCTCATAGCCATTATTACAAATATTACTGCCTCCCCTCCTTGAAATAAAATTACTGTTTCTACAAAATATTCCTGTGACATCTTGCACCACTGCACATTGATGGTTGGGTCACTTGGATGCAGCGTTTAATCATTAGATCACCTCTATAAGCATCTCCTAATTAGAGTCCTTACAATACAATTTTATCTGGTAATTAGCTGAGATTGGCTGCTTCCTCTGTAGCTTATTAGTGGCAGCCCAGCAGTGGGTGTGAATCACAGTGTCATTTGTCAAGCCTGTTAAAGCCCCCCCCCCTTTGCTCGTCCTCTTCTGTGTTTATTCCTTGTCGCTACCTATGCTGAAAAGCCTAAAGAAATTTAACTCGATTCAGATTCTTTAAGCATGGAATGCTGACCTTTGTGGATCCTTTCTCAAGGTTCCCTAGTAGAAACAGATTAAATGTTAAGTTTTTACATGCTGAAAAAGGAAGGGGGCTCTTTTGAAATGGAGTAGTTGGGAGCCGTAATGATGAAGCAGGAGCAGTGATCTTTCCAACGGGAGGGCCTGGCTGCCGAGCCTGCACTGAGAAGGGCACTTAAAATTGATGCAGATTTCCTTGCAGTTATTGGACTGTTAAAATGTCCATTTAGAAACTGAGATAAAATACAGTAGATTTAATTTCATGGTGAGACCTGTCAGTTGCACTGTTATTATCATCACTGGTCCTTTTATCATATGTAATAGATGGATAGATGGATAACAGGGAGACGTTACTATATATATGTCCCTAATCAGTGTCCTTAAATCAGACCAGTCAATGAGCAGACTGGGTGGCACATGGTGGCAGTGCATGGCACCAGGAGGGTTTAAACTTCCAAACTGCAAGTAGTGGTTTTTGCTGGAGCAGGGATCAGTGCCTGCATTTCACCACCTCTCTCTGGGTTCACGCTCCCTGGCTTTGCCACAAAGTGTTAAATATTTCCCACTGGAAGGCAAGGAGTCATTTGGAAGCACCTGCAGGGAAAGGTTTTTTGTTTGCAGGTCTGCTGCTCACCACCTCCTTCCATTGGAGCAGCATCTGGGCTGTGCCAGGAGTTTGTGGCTGGGGCTTCCCTCAGCTCCTCACTGTCTGGAAGGACAAGCAAACACAATTTACCTTCCTTCAGCTGAGCCCCTTCTCATGTGGCCATGGGCTTTTTGTGTTGGTATCCTCTCTCTAATACTACAGCTCTTTATGTTCCACTACCTTTGTTTGGGGTAAATCCTATTATTTTTAAAAAGAAACATTATTTGTGGCTATTAACTCATATGAGGGTTGCTAATAGGAGTTTTCTTATCTGGTTACTTTCATACAAGGAAAATTAATACAGTGCCTTATGGATAAACATGAGATTTTGGGGGCAGAGCTGCATCATGTGCCTTGCCTTCATCTCAGAAGGTTTAATGTCTAGCAAAAAACGAATTTTAATCATGAACAAAAGTTTTAAAATTCTGGCCCTGTTAAATTCAGTGGGAATTTTGCTACCAACTTCAGTGGGGTCAGGATTTCACCAGTATTATTCGTGGAACTGCCTGAGGGAAAGAAATGTTGAAGTAGTCAAAGAGCCCTTTTCTTGGTCGTCTTCTCTGATGTTGCAGTTAAGGGATCAGCTTGTTTGTTTAAAATACTTCAGCAGCAGTGACCTATTGGGATGGAGCGTCATCTTTCAGAGGACGTTGTAGGGCAGAAAGAAAGGGTTGGGGAGGAATGTGGATGCTGGTTATACAAATAGGGTTGTGTATCAAAAACAGTCAGGTTGGAGCTGGGTTTGATACCCAATCCTGGAGGCAGGTGTGTTTTACAGCCTGCTGTGGCACGCTGCCACACCAGTGGGGCCAGGCTTCGTGCAGGTAACACCAATGCCTTCCACCCTAGGAGGGAAAAAGCAGAGTGGTGCCACTTGTGCTGGGCTGAATGCTCACAGTATTTCATGCACTGTGATTAATTAAATTATTCCAGTGTTAACCTACTCTGGGCTTTGCTTTTAAAATGGATGAACAAAGAGGGAAAAAAAAAAAAAAAAAGCCCAAATGCTGAAGAGAGAAGATTGCATTTCTCCCTAGCATGTCCCTAGGAAAGTCTTTCCTTTTATTTTAAGCCTGGTGCCTTCAATGAAATATCCAGGAAGACTGATTAGAAGCCATGCATAATGATAGCATGGAAATCAGAGAGGTGTGGGGTTTAGACTGTGAAACAATGAAACTTGAAGTAAAATATTAAAATGATCATGTACTGTGCGAGATCTTCTATTAAGGTTTACATAAAAATTCATTATTTGTTCTTTAGGCAGCAGACTGTGTTGTTCTGGTTTTTTTTTTAACCTATTTGGAAATGTATATATGTAATTATTATATTTATTTCCCCTTGCTGGCTCTTAATGGAGATGTTACAGCAGCACTCTGTGCAGAAGCTGCAGTGTCTGCTCGGGGACACTCCGGTAATTGAGGGTTTCCTCTGCAGCCCTTAAACCATCCAGAAACGCTGTTTGTGACAAACCCCTCGTCCTTCCCTCCGCAGCTGAATCTGGTATCGAGCGTCACGCTTTCCAAGACGGCGTCCGAGGCGTCCCCGCAGAGTTTACCTCATACTCCCACCACGCCGACGGCGCCCATCACTCCCGTCACGCAGGGGCCGTCGGTCATCACTACCACGAGCATGCACAACGTCGGGCCCATCCGGAGGCGGTACTCGGACAAGTACAACGTCCCCATCTCTTCAGGTACAAAAAGGGGTTCTGCTGGCACAGCCCTCTCCCCTCTCCCCGTGCTGGCCCGGCGGTATCAGGCTGTGATGATAACAGAACAACTGCTCTTATTTAGCAGATATTGCCCAGAACCAAGAATTTTATAAGAACGCGGAAGTTAGACCACCATTCACGTATGCATCTTTAATTAGGCAGGTAAGCTGAGCCGAACGCGCACGTCTGGGTTAGGAAAAAATATATGTATCTCCCTATATGTGCTGGATTAAATAGATTTTCGAACCTTTGGTGTGTAAGCGTGCTCAAATGCTCAAACCTTTACTATAAGGGTTTTTAGAACTGCAATATATAACATAATTGCTTTTGATTAAGTATTACAATACGATGTGATTATTAGGAAATTCATTTCACACAACAGTGAAAATGAGCCTGTTTAAAGATGGCAAGTCAATTATCACAAGCTACAGTAATCTCTGATCCCTAGAATTAATCTGAGCTCTAAATAATTACTGAGCTTTAATCAGCTAGTGAAATGTTTTGCATTTCTCTTTGATTCTGCTTTATGAATGACTAATAAATTAATATTTCTGTAAGGAAACAGAAATAAAAACTCAAAACAATTAGATAATTCCATTTTGAATTTTGCCATTGAACTGTTAAATACAGCCATTAATCTTAGTTCACATTGTGAAAACCCTCCTCTGGATTTTTTGCTCCGAATCTCTCCTTTTTCATTCTTCCTTTCTTTCCTTTATTTCCGTATATCTGGCAAAAGTAAAACTGTGAGCGTGTTTTGTAGTGCTGTGCTGGTAACTGATCTTGCAATCGCTTTTGCCTCCACAAGGCCATCCTGGAATCTCCTGAAAAACAGCTAACACTAAACGAAATCTACAACTGGTTCACGCGAATGTTCGCCTACTTCCGACGCAACGCGGCGACGTGGAAGGTAAGGCTGAGCCCACCTCCTGCCTTTGCTCTCTGCCACGTGCAGAGCAGATCTTGCTGGTGACACAAATTGTCCCGTCGTGGGGACGTGAAAAATTTAGATCGGCAGTTGTGACACGCGCCGGGTGCCTTATCTGCGGGAACAATTTGATATTTGGCAGAAAAAAAATTCCTCTGCCTTTGAAAACCCCTAATTGAATCCCCATTATTGGCTTTTATGTTCTGTGAATATGCCGTGAGTTCCTCTGTGTGGTTGCTACGAGCAGGGAAACTCAGGCTCTTCAGCCGGAACGTATTAGAAAATTAAAAAAAAAGGTAAAGTTCTCGTGTCAGTAGATATACTGTTCATCTTTTTAGCTAAGCAGGTTTTAATCACAACAACCGTTTTTTTTCCCTAGGATCTATAGATCACTGGATTTCTTTCCTCAGTCGATTGACTCTTAACTGCATAAAAAGCTGTTATAAACTTCCTCTCTGTTTTCTTTAGTCACACAGCAGAAGCTTATTGAATTTTATATGCAAGAAGCAAGCTCCTCAATAAGAAATGTCTTTAAGAGAGATAAACTGGGGGTTTTGCACTTCAGTTTCTTTCGATAACTGTCACAGATACTGGTAGATAAGAAGACTGGGGAGTTAATTTTATTCTGTATTTTGGGGGGCCACTCTTTCACTTTAAATATAGCACTTTAATAGTCATACGGACTTCTGAATCAAGTGCAATCACAAATGAATGATTCAAATGATGGGATGATGTGCTGCTGCAAAAACTGTACCCTGGTGCTTAGAATCTCTCTTAATCCAGACAACACTGTTGTTCTCAAACAACTTCAAATGACCAGGTAGCATGAATAGGTCCTCTACATGCTGTTCCATCAGCTCTTTCTGTTTTTCCTGTCCCAGCCTGCATTTAAGATTAAATTCTTCAACGGATGGAGCTAAAAATGGTCCTTGGAAGTTAGCTTGGTTTTTAGTGGCATGGTTTTCTTTTCATTCAGATCCCAGCACAATTTTGTACATTTTCAGTCCTGGTCTAGAAGCTCTTAAGTTCAGGAAAACTTTCTGTGATTGCTGCTTTGATTCGTCCCTGTAGCTGGAAAACATGAGCAGTGTTCAACTTTGCAGCTTCCTTACTATCCAGAAAGGAAATTAACTTTCCCTGATTTAAGATCCTTTTAGACCTGCCTGTCTTTTGCTGCTGGAGTGGTTCCAGTCGGGCTTTTCAGCAGCTGCAGGTGTGGGTGCTAAAGTAAAAATCCTATTTAGTTCCAGCAGCAAAGGGAGGTGAAGGGAGGAGTAGAAGAAGGCAGCAGGCAGTCCTGGCTGTATCTCCTGTGAGCCTAGTTTTGGGAATTAGCTTTTGGCATCCCAAAAGATCCAGTCCCAGAAGCCAGTGCAGATACAGAAGAGCAGCAGAGAGGCTGAGCTGCAGATTCTCAGGGTTTTAGAAGAGTGCTATGTGTCCCAGGGAGGCAGGTGCCTTTTGGAGACCCCTCCTTGGACACCTTGACCTTCTGCAGGTGTCCAGGTCCTGCTTCATGTAATGAGAAGGAAAAGCTGCACCCCCATATCCACCAGCACCAGCAAAGTAGGCAACTGGTTGGAGTAGGGCAGGTTTTCGTGCTGGAGACTGCTCAGATTTCTGCCAGCCCCCAGGAACAGCAGGGATGAAAATGCAGCTCTGGATTGGCATGATGGGAAGCCCACAGGGCACAGAACGAGCACAAGGGGCTAATTGCAGAATCAGAATAATTTGAATATATATGTGCTGATTTGTGCTCACCTTCAGCTAATGCTTAGGGAATGTTTGGGTCACTGTTCCCCAAGTTTAGGGTCAGGGTTTGGTGTGGACAAGCTTCCCTGAGCCCTATTTCAAAAACACAGAATAGTGCAAGAGTAAAGACCTTTAAAAATGAACCTCTTTCCCAAAATGCTGTATGGCAGAGCCTGAGCAGTTATTAAAATAACAAACCCTTTCATTTGCTACATTCAAGCACGTTCAGGGTAATTTTTCTGCAAAAGTGGCTTGCATACAAATATTTTTAACAAGGTAAATATATAATCTTACAATAATAGCTCCTAATTTTTCTGTTAAGCTGATTGCTGGGGGAGCACTGTGAACTGGTTCTGACAGGTCAGAGGCAATGTCTGTTTGCTTTTATTTTTTGGAGTAATTTGCTGGCACAGAGTCACAGCCATGAGGCACAGGCTGCAGGTGTGGCTCTGACACGTTGGGGTATTGTTCACATAAAACTGTTAGATAGCAAGTATCCAGAGGCAGGGGAAACACAACAATTTTTTTTTTTTTTTTGGCATTAACTTCTCAAATAAGTGATCACATGGAAAAGAGAAAATGAGGGCAACACTTCATGGATGTCTTGTAAATATTCAACTTCTCTGTCTCAACATACCCAGCAAGAGCCTGTCCCACAGCCTTAACCATCAGTTGCAAGCAGACTTCAAGAGAACAAGAACAGTCTGTAAAGTATTTCTCCAACGTTAATTTTTTTTAAAGAAAAACACAAACATTCCTGCTCAACCCTGTCTTTAGAGGCTATTTACAAACTCTCGAGGACTCCCTTCGCTGGGCTTTGCCGTGTGCGTTTGATCAAGTGCTGCATGAACCACAAGATCAGCTTTCACTGGGGGAAATAGCCTTATTATTCTTACATTTTGCTCCAGACTTGACAGTGTTCCCATTTTCACAGGAAACTGCCTGAGTTACCCAGATGTGGGCCAGCAGCCCTGTGTCGGGTTGCACTAGTGTGGCACCCACCAGCAGTTGCTGAGCTGGCTGATTTCAGCTCGTAAGGTGTGGGGCGTTTACATGTTTTTCCTCCACCTCAAAATCAGGGATTTTGCCAAAAATGTCAACAGAACTGAAATCTGGAAGAGGTAGGAGGGAAAAAAAAAAAAAAAAAAAAACACATTAAAAAATAAGAGCAGAAAGAAGAAAATAAGGGCAGAAGGAAGCAGGCCTGATGGACAGGTTGACTTTCTTCCTTGCTGAGAGGAAAAGCATATTCAGGGTTTATTGTTTCACCAGTCCAGAAGTAGAAGTGTTCAGGAAAAGCTGAAGTGTCTGGATCAGGCACCTACAGCCAGAGGAGATGTGTTTGCACTCAAGTATCTGCTGACCAAAGGCAGTTCAAACCCCAGATCTTCCACTCCTGCTGGGGTGGGAGTGTGGGGACTGCACCAGGCATGGCAGGGAATTGGAGCAGAAGACTCTTTACCTTCCCCTCTCAGTATACACACACCACCGCCTCCTGATTTACATGACAAATGCTCTGTGCTACCCTTTGTTTGCACAGTGATTTAGACATTCACATCTCCCTTTCACCATCCAGACCCCATGTTCACAAAAAAAAAAAAAAAAAACCAAGAGGATGATGTTGGAAGGAAAAAAAATTGTCGTCTCCTGGTTGCCTAGACCCAGGCCATGTGTTTGGCTGGCTTTGTGCCTGCTAACGAGTCAACCAGATTGACTGAATCAATGGTGCCAGTGAGGATGGAGTTTGTTCGCCTGCAGATTTTCAGCAAATGGCTTCTTCTGTTTTTCCTGTTTCCCAAGCCCCTTTCAGTGGTGCTGGGAACATGTACAAATTCCTGTGAACTCCATGAACAATGCCTTTGTAGAACCATAGAGTCTTTAAGGTTGGAAAAAACCTTTAAGACCACCAGGTCCAAGTGTTGTTGCAGGGTATTTGCTCAGGAAACTCCTGAAACAGGGACGAAGCATAGCAACTCCATTTGAGGAGTGCCAAGGCTCTTTGCACTCTGGAGCAGGGGCAGAAAAGCCAACAACTTTGCCATGCCTTAGTGAGGTGTCATGTTGTGTCTCAGCACATTGGAAGGGCTGACCCTGCTCATCCTTCCCAGCATGGAGCTGCAGGGTGGACATTCGGGCTTCGGATGCCACGAGCACGGGTCCCTCTGGGTGATGAGCTGTGGGGATATTAGCACTTTGTTTCAGAGAGCCTTCCTCATGTTTTCACTTGGCAGAGGCTCAGATCAGTCACTACAGTAGTCTGCCAGAAATGGGAGCCAACTTCCATATAAGAGCAAGCCGTGGAGGCAGGAGTTGGTGCCGGCCGGCCGGCGGGGTGCTGCTGAGCCCCCAGCCCGTGCTGTGGGTGTGGAGGGAGGTCCAGCACCTGAATCACATTAGCCCAGCTGTGGGAAACCACAGCAACACCAACTCCTGCGCCTCACAGCTAAATCCAGTCGACTGTACTTACATAAAATCTTCTCTGTTCTTTCTAACTGCTTTCTTTTCCAGGAGGAGAGAAATTTCTCTTTGCAGGGCGTATATATTTGTTTTGAAAAAGTCTAAGCAATGTTCCTCTTGTGTTCTGTATGAAATGTGCTATATTCTACAACATGCATGCTTAAAATTGTGGCTGTTCTCAGTCACTCTGGGGATAATTGATAAGAATAACGTGAATTTTTAATCTTGGGTTTAAGCTTTCATATTTATTTTGTCTTTGCAAAATAAGATGTAAAGAGCCGGGGAAAGCGAGCGGGTGTGGGGAGGGGAAGGGGCTTAACATTGCAAAATGAGAACTGTCAAGCTGACTGTGCTGCTGCTGTTCTTGGACAATGATGAGCATTTTCTCATAGAAGGTTTTTGAATGTTTTCTCTTTTATACTTGCTGCAGAATGCAGTGCGTCATAATCTTAGTCTTCACAAGTGTTTTGTGCGAGTAGAAAACGTTAAAGGGGCAGTATGGACAGTGGATGAACTAGAGTTCCAAAAACGAAGGCCACAAAAGATCAGTGGGTATGTCCACCATGTTTGAACTTCTTAGCCTAGCTTGGATCATGCTTACAGTTTAACGTAGAGGCTTTTGGCTGCTAGCTGGTGTTAGACCAACCACAGGTGGTTTCGCATTGTCTCAGTTAAGGGAAACCAAGACAAACATCTCATCACTACTGTTTGTATGCCCACCAGTACCCTGACCCTGCTTGCTTGGTGTTTGTTGCATCACATGCTAGTAGCTTTTAGGTGGCAATGCATATTAACCCTCACAAACCATTTGCTTATGCTTATTGCATTTTATTTTCTTTTTCCTTTTCCCTGTATTTGATGTCTGTTCTGTCCCCGATCCCGTGTCCCTTTGTTTCCACTTCATCTCCTTTGCTGCTGCTCTTGTCCCAGGGTGCCATTCGCACCAACCTCTCACTGCATAAGTGCTTTATCAGAGTAGAGGATGAGTTTGGGTCCTTTTGGACTGTTGATGATGAAGAGTTTAAACGTGGCCGTCATATTCAACGAGGCCGTCCTCGAAAATACTGCCCTGATGAAAACTTTGGCGAGCTTGTTGCACAGTAAGAGCTTTTACTTGCTTTAATTTTTTTTTTCTGCTGTTGCTTTGCTTTGCATGATTTACCCATCTCATGTAGACTTGCATTTCACAATATAGTGTCATCACCTTTGCTGCTAAAGAAACTAAATTTTTGGTTGTTATGTGTATTTTGTGTGTCCTACTCTGATAATCCAAATGCCTGTAGTAAAAAACTCTACTCTGATATGTTTGTTAAAGCATTTATTTATAGAGCAATGTAGACTAAGATAATTATCCACGCTAGCACAGATATACTGCTGTAGACGTGTCAGGAAGACAGATATATGCCAGGAAAGGTTTCAGATAAGTTTTAATTCTGATATTTTCCTTTGCTTTCAATTGTATGCTTTGTTTTGCAACTCCTAATCAGAAAAAGTAAGGTACTTACAAGACAAAAAATGCTGAATTCACTTTAAAGAGTTTGAAAATGCAATGAGACCAGCTGTAAAAATGGCTAACAAGTCATCATGTGCCTACAACAACCTTGCACCAATACTCCTGGGCTTCCCAGAGCGATATTCCTTGATCTTTACTCGAAGGCCATCTCTCCTGGACAAGTGATCCTTGATGGTCCCTGTGCAAGGATCTCAGTTAAGACTCTGCTCGCCATAATTTATTCCCACTTGAATAAAATTAAAATAAAAGCATGCCCAGTGAGTGATAAAACTTTTGGGAGATACTTTGCATGGGCATTTTTTTACCTAGTTTCTATTTCGTGATTTTTAATTATTTTTTTTTAATCTCATGATGGGACCAGTGATATTGGGATGCCTCCTAAAGAGAGAGCCCATGTGGTCCCCATTCCTTTCCTTCAAATCTGACCCCTTATGTAAAGCTGACATAAATAAGGGTCCAAAATAGCACACTAGAATATTTTTTACTAAAAATGGCCTTCAGGGCAGCATGGTAGTTTCTGTGGGCTGCCTGCCTTTGAGCCTCTGTGCCCCCAGGCTGCTTGGGGCAGTGATATGGGCAGCCCCTCATGGGCATGGCAGGAAATAACATGGATCAAACAAATCCTCTCTCATCTTGGTGCCTCCCTCCATTGGGAGAGACTCCCTCCCCTCCACTGGGAGAGACTCCGCTGCCAGCGACTCGGAGAGTCATTTGGATGAAGCAGAGTTTAAAATGTCCCGTGATGCTTTTGATCACTGCCTCCCCACGATGGACCTTCACATGGTAACGGGCTCCCAGACACGACGAAAACTGGAGAATTTCTCCTGAACACAGCTAAAATGAGCAGAGATGCCAAGATGTGCCACTAACGCAGGGTAGTAGAACACATGGCGAGGTAACGTCAAGAGATAATGATGTTCCTTATTTAGTAAAGGCAAATATGATAACCGTAGCCCAAAACTCAGATATTTTCCTTAAATTAACAAAATGGAAAAAAAGAAGAAAAAAAAAAAAAACACCAAAAAAACAAACCAAAAAAAACCAATGAAAGAGAACTCATATGGAAAACCAGTCTCAGCTCTAGTTTTCTGGTGGGGGAGAGGAAGCATTACATGCTTGAAACGCTAGCACAGAAGTTGGTTGCTTTTAACTCTCTTTTTTATGTTTTTCTTATGCAGTAACCCTTCTCTTATTAAAAACATACAGACCAGCCACACCTACTGCACACCTCTCAATGCTGCTTTACAGGTAAGATTAATGACTGTAGCAAATATGCAACAGAGGCGTGTGTCTTCCCCACTCATTTCAAAATATATTAGCCTTGCTCTAATTAGATATTAAATTTTAATTCCGTTAAACTTTTTTCTTAAGTGCATAAAGCATCATAGTCCCTGGAGGCAAACACATATCAGGCTGCTTCAGCATTAGCTAGATGCTTAGCATTTTGAATATTGTGGCAAAAAAATTAAAAGTTCACTTATTAATATTTATCAGCAGTATCATAATTTCCATCCTCTTATTTCAGAATTTCACTTGAGGCAAAAATACCACAAGTGTAATTACTCTAGCACAGCTATTAATGTGCTGAATGATAGGATACTGCAGCACGTGACCTTCTATTGTTCATGGCTTTAAAGAGAAAGCAGATCATTTTTCCCCCTTTTCTTTTAAGGGCTATTTTTGCATATCTTCCTATTGTTGGTAAAAAATAAACGGCGCAATTCCTGTAGAAAATAAAAGATCATTTTTATTGGTTTAAACTGTAATTGTAAGACAAAAATTCAGTTTTTTCACGATGCAGAAATACACAAAGTGTGGGTGCAGAATTAATAACTTGCAGCCTAAAAATGGCCATGTCTCCAGCCCTTTTTCTTGTGCCCTTCTTCCCCTTCCAATAAATTGCTGAGTCAATCTCAAAAACCCCAGGTAAAGTCCATGTGTTATCCTGTCCTGATTGTAGTGGAGTCTGTGTGTTTGTGTGGGGGTTCAGACTTTATATATTATGAATTAATCCAGGAGGCAACACGGTGCATGGTTGCACCCCAAGTGGTTCTTGGGGGTCACTTTTCAAGAAGTTCACTGATGGCCATGGATATTTGCTTGGGCAGTCATATTTTGTGGAAGGTTTCGTAGGATTCTCTTTTCAGAACCAAGAAACAAATTAATAGGAGGAAAATGATGTTTTGCCTTTCTTCTAATTCTTTGAGTTTATGCAGTAACTCCTGCAAAGCCCAGGAAAGCATGTTTAAATGAAGCAACTGTAAATACCATTCATTAGTAACTTATTTTCCCTTGAGTCTTGTGAAGTGTGATTTTTAAAGACTGCTTTGTCTCCTGAATAGTATTAAGATTACAAGCACATTTTACATTCATGAGGCTGAAAGGCAAAAACGAAATGATCCTGCATTTCTTCACATTGTTAACTATGTGACTAATTTCAATTAATATGCTTATCATATGGAACTGTTCGTGTTTTATTTCTGAAACACGTGTCGTTGTCGTCATCTCCATCCATTCTTGTCTTTCGTGATAACCTCCAAACTGTTTCCATTCCCCACTTTTCCTGAGAGAGCCACGTCCTCATGCCCCCCCATAGCTGAGCTAAGGAGGAGCCTGGGCCAGATTTGCTGCCACTGTCACCCCTCTAATATTTAATAAATATCTCTCATATTTATTAGAGGTTTATTAGAGGGATGAATAATAACCATTGCACTGAGGCAGGTCCTTTTTTAGGGTGAAAATACACCAGCACTTGTCTCCCTGCCGTTGGATTTTGGAGGCAACATCCCAGTGGGTTCTCTGGGGCTGTAAGATGGTCTGGGCAAATAATGCAGGTGGCCACTGCCATATGGGCAGTTTAGACTTGACCTGGGCAGCAAATTCATCTAGGACACAAGACTGCCTTACCTGCCAGGGCCTGCAGTCAGTCTAATTAATAATTCACAGTGTTCCCCCCAGCTTTTGTGGGCTCTGGGAAGGCCTGCTCCTTGCACATCCCTGTGAGCACTGTGGGGTCTGCACAGCAGGCTGTGTGCTGCCAGCATGGCAGGCTGTGGTTTCTTTTCCTGTGGGCTGGCAGAGCCTCCCCTGTCCTTCACCCAGACCCTGCTGACATCTCCTCTATCTGTTTTCCCTCGTGGCCAGGGAGAAGAAGCAGCTCTCTCCCCACTCTGTCTGTGGAAGGTACGGGGACTCCAGCTCTCACCAGTTCTCTCTTTTGCCATTGGGTCAACAGGGGCTCCCAAAACACCTCATCCCCTATTATTACTGTCTTCTAGCAGATACTCCTGGTGTCCCACCTCTCCCCCAGTAAATTGCTGTACTGCAATTACAAGTTATTGCTGTGGGTGAAGAACTTGAGTCATTATTTTGCCAAGTGCAGGAAATGTGAACCATTCTTTGCATCCCCTAATCACAATGAGTTTGCCGGTTGTTGAATCAAGAAGATAAAAATAATCCTCCCCGTTAGAATAGCTTTTGTAATCATGTGTGACACATAGGGCTGCACATGGAGAGGTCAACATAAGGAAGAATAAAAAGGGGCCGTGCTCCTGGAGATGCTGCAGTGAGGGCTGGTCCTGCCCTCCCTTCCCATCCCATCTCCCCCCACCCTGTCTCTGGCTGTGCTTGCCTGGGGAGAGCTGCCAGCTTGGCAACAAATGAGTTTTGTCCCATGAACTAGGAGCAGGCAAGAGCCTTTGGTGAGGAGTACATTTGCATGGGTTCCCCTCCCACGGGCCAGGTTTGCATCATGCAGACCCAGCCTGATGGATTTTTTTTTTGCTTGGCCACTGCAGCCAGCTGACCTCTCCCCAGAGGAGGTCAAGTGATGCCGAGCCAGCGTCTGTGGCTGCCCGGCGCTGACACGGCTCCAAGAGCCATGGATGATGTCAGCCAGATCCGGCTGGGATGGGTGAAATGGTTAAATGTCCTTCCAGTCCCTGGGCGCTGCAGCCTCGGAAAACTGTGCCTCCCTCCCATTCCAGTGCCTCCCATCCCCACTAAACGCTGGGCTCCTCCGGGGCTCAGGGTTTCTGCGTTCCCACCGCTGCTGCGCCGGGCCGGGACTGTGCTGTCAACATGAGCTAATGCTGACACACAGTAAATATTAGCAGGCAGAACGGTGGGAATCAGAAGGAAAATATTTAACAGTTCATTCTCTTCCTACAAAGATTTCCATTTAGAGAGTTAACTCCAGTGTGCCACTGCACGGTGTTTCCTTAGAACAAAGGGAAAAAATCAAATTAAAATAGTCAGACCTGTAACAGCTAAGGTAAGAACTGAGTTGCTGAGGTTTAAAAAATTCCACATGGAGTGTTTCAGCTCTCAGGTCGATTGGTGCAGTTCTGATCCAGTTAGTGCTGATCGCAGCCTCACACGTGTCCCAAGGAAAACCAAACTCAGTGATGCTGTACTCCTGTTTGGTGCCCACTCCAGTGGGAAGGAGTTATCAGCTGAGCCAGTTTCAATTTTTTTCCCCATTTTATTAGAAACAAAGCCCAGACCTAAGCCACAGAAAATACTCTGAAGACCCAAACATAATTTCATGAAGCAAAAATAGGGAAAGGACATTTTCTTTTTACCAGACTGTGTAATTCCAAATAGGGAATGGAAGGCTCCATCCTGTTACATGCCAATATATAACATATCTTTTATGTTAAACTATGTTAAATTTCCCTTGATGGAACCAGGGCAATACCTATCAGAAAGAACAGTATTTAAAAAAACCTGTGATTGCAAGTAATGTAAATGTGGAGAATGTTTCGGGACGAGCGTGTTGTGCAATGTATAAAAAATGTTAGTCATGGCTCTTCATGGATTTGTTTGTGTCCTTGGCAGGCTTCAATGGCTGAGAACAGTATACCTCTATACACTACTGCTTCCATGGGAAATCCCACTCTGGGCAATCTAGCCAGTGCGATGAGGGAAGAGCTCAATGGTGCAATGGAGCATACGAACAGTAACGGGAGTGACAGCAGTCCAGGACGTTCCCCTATGCAAGCGATGTAAGTACAGCAGAGGTGCCTGCTGGCTCTAGGTCTTCTCCTGCCATCTGCTCAAGGGTCACTCTTGAAGACTTCTGGCTCCTTCCTGAGCTTCATGGATGGAGCAACAAGAGCAGACATCTACCTCCATCTGGGGATATGCGTAGGGTGGTTAGAACGTAAAAGAGCCATTTACCAGTTTCTGCATAAAACTGAGCAGCTCAGTCCAGTCCAGAGAGGACACAGGGCTATAAAATTGTTCACTTGTTTGCAGTTCTCTTCTTTAAACCTTGCAAAACCTCACAGGCAAGCTATGCTTCTTGGAGAAAACCCGTGATTTCTCTCCCCTTTGGTTTACGTGATGAGCACGGCCCGTGGAGCAGAGCTGTGAAATGGGCTTGTTTGGCAGGTCCAAAAAAAAAAACCAAACCACTCAACACAAAACGGTCTCGCTAAGCATTAACGTGAAGGTCTGTGTGATTTATAGATTGCTCTTAAAATATCAAAAGGAGAATTAATAGGGGCATTATAGCAACAGACGGCGGTGTAATGAGCGTGTCCATAACCACATGAAGTGTCGGGGGCTCGACGTGCGCGGCACCGGGCAGCGGGCGGGCGCAGGAAAGGGTAAGGCAGGAAGGGTGTGATGCCCCAGTGGGTGTGTGCGGTATTTATGGGGTGATGGAGTG
This sequence comes from Sylvia atricapilla, assembly GCF_009819655.1. Classification (NCBI taxonomy): domain Eukaryota; kingdom Metazoa; phylum Chordata; class Aves; order Passeriformes; family Sylviidae; genus Sylvia; species Sylvia atricapilla. The sequence goes on from NC_089150.1 coordinate 4,444,514, forward strand.
AGTTTGCAAAGCTGTAAACTCTCCCCTCCCCTCACATCACACGCCGGGTAATTGGCGGCTGGTGAGGAAGCCGGAGTTTACAAGTCCTGTCGTTCCCGAAAGCTCGGCGGAGCGCTTCGGGTACCTGTGAGTGACCATGCTGCCTGTCTTCCCCCTGCTCCTTAAAACAGCCTGTAAAATTACTGGCTGGCTTGCCAGGGCTCACATTACACATTAAAAAGAGAACTAATTTGTAGTCTCTTTCACTTCAAAGTAATTTGAATAAGGGATTTACAAAAGTAAGTCTAAATCAAAAAGTAGAAAAAACATTAACCTAATACCACGGTAGTAATTAGTTGTGAAACTAATTAGCATTTAATGGCAAAAAAGTTTCCCACCTGCATAATGTGTTGTCAGAGGGGAGGGGGCACGAAGGAATCTGAGGCTCTGGATACTTTGATATTGCGGTGTTTTAAATCAGTGCACAGAGTGCTTTGAAAAAAAAATCTTTAAAGATGGCAACATTCATTTTTAATTAATAATTAATTTAAACATTGTCTTTTACCATTTACTTCAAAACACTCAAATAATGTGTTTAGCTTTTCCAGTGATTGTTTGTGCAGTATTAATTATCTCTTCCCAAAGTAACGTTGCATGACACACTTTCCGTCTCTCGCAGACGGATTCATCTCCAGGCAGTTTTAGTCACAATTTGTTATCCTCTGCCTGTGACCACGCAGGGCCGGCGTGAAGGAGGAGTGGAGGGACATGACTTTTCTCAAAAAGCAAGACTTCTCCCAAGGGTTTCTCCTGGCCTAACAGACAAGGATGAACGTTTATGATGTTGCGTTAATCCAAGTAATTATTTTTTTGCAAGTTCAAGGCTAGTGCAGTTCATGCACTTCTCATTTCACCTAAGGTTTCCTTGTCTTTGAATAGACTGAGAGGAGGGAAAAATAACCCAGTTGAAACAGGCTAGGACATCTTCCAGAACTGTGCATAGCTGTGGCCTTTGTTGCACTTAATAATCATCTCTTAGCACATTGATACCAAGGTGAGGGGCACAGAACAAATAGTGGAGAGAGAGGAGGTCGGGGGAGTGATGCTTCATTTTCATTATTCACCAGAAAATCCAATTTTCTGTTGTAATATGGAAATGATTGTTTCCTGAGTGTTTTCATTTTCTCAGAATTGATAATATATGTATTCTCTGCTGAACATTTCTTTTTGCTTAAGTAAAATGTGGCTGGGTGATATTCCAATACCAGCCTGGGAGCTTCCCCATTATAATGGTGTTTCTAAGTAGTTTGAAGGGATCTACAGCCAGAACACCATTCACACGTCAAGGGGTTTACCCTGTTTACTAAATAAAATCATGAGTCAACAGCGACCTTACAGAAGCTGCGAAACCTTTTTATTTTCCATGCTCCTGCTTTGTTAGCAACATGTTCATTTTTTTTCTCAGAACAGATTTCCTTGTCATAATGCAAATTATTTTTAAACAGTTTCAGTGTATTAGGAGAAATCAAGTTTTAAACTTTATTGTAAGGTTTAAAGGACCTTGTTAACATGACAGCTAAGAAGTCTAACACTTGAGCTGAAGTCTTATTACCGCTCATTCGTTTCCTTTTTATGACACATTGAACCACAGCTAGGGTGGGGGTTTTTTTTCCCTTCTCTCTCCCTCCTTTTGAAACACTAGAAAGTAGTCGCATAATTACAGCTTGGGGACATAACACTTTCATCCTGATATGCTCCAAAGGTAGCCACAAAGCAAACTACTCCATGCTGTGTGCACCACCAGAACTCAGTGGCTTTAAACAACAGTCAGCTTTATTAAAAACTCCTCTGTTCCCAGAGTGGACAAACAAAAGAATTACTCAGATGTGAAAAGAAGGGGAATCTGTATTCAGCAAGGTTATTTATTGTTAACCCCTTCTGGAGTCCCAGGCATCTACTTAAAAGGAATGTGCTGAATTTCTGCTGCTGTAAAAATAGAAATGGGAAACCCTTTCTTTTTTCTTTGCCTTCTTTCCTTCCCCCCTCCCCCCCACACTTTCTTTTTCTTGTTGCTTAACCCAGCATTTACCTTTTCTGTAATTCAGCAGACTGAATAATTCAGTCTCTAAAGGAAGTTTTCCTTCCCCATTTTGAGGACTTCATGTGGTGGTAAATAGAAATTCAGACTTAACTTGAGAGGATATGAAAGTCTCCCTTTGCCTTCAAGATTATTTAAGCTTATTTATTTCAGTTGCTCAGAAATGTTTGAGTAAAATCACAGATTTGGGAAGGTTTCCTCCTCACGTGCCATTTTGTGGTTACAGCTGACAGAATACACAAGGAGTTGGATTTTTTTTGGCATTGCTTTCCTTACAGCTCTCTCCCTGGGGGTTGTGTTACCCAGATAACCTCCTCATTTAGGGGATGGAGGTTTTGCCAAGCTCACTGTCTGATGTTTGTGCAACACGTGAGGTGCTGGGGGAGACTGGTGTGACTCTGCTCCCTGTGGCTTTGTGGCCCTCTCTAGCTTTGTCTCACCCAGAGTCGAGCAGAGCTTTTCATAATTTCTCTGTTGCTTCTTACACCTCAAGTTTTGTTTTTTGACCTCTGGGAATCACACCAAACCTCAAAGAGAACCTCAGTTAAAACCACCTGGGTTTCACCTGGTTTCATAACAAAGCCAGAAGAGGGGCAGAGTTTGTTTTGGAAAGTTTGGGGGACCCTTTGAATGAGCTTTCACAGCACTTTGGTTGTGAGCACAGTGAGCACCTGTCTAACCTGCTGGCAGCTGAGGTGGGGATGCAGTGGGGCACTGGGCAGCATTTGCAGAAATTCCAGTCCATGTACCAAGGCCTCTCTGCTGCACATGACACGTGCTCTCCTCTCCCCTTTGAAAATTTCCCTTCTGAGTTTTCAAAAATAATACTTAAAAAAAATAAATAAGCCCAGCAGAAGCAGCATCAAAACCAGAAAGCAAAAAAGCAAGATTTTGACATTAAAGCAGCAATAAAAAAGATCACTGCCATAAAGGCTGAGTAGCACAGGCTTTATTGGGCTCTCAGTGCAGCCACTCTTTTCCCTTTTTTCTTCTGTTTTTCATTTCATGTTTTCTCCCAAGTGAGGGGCCCCACAGCCTATTCATAATATAAGTTTTTCTAGTTGCAGGTATTCAGCATAGTTTAATATTCACTGAGGCCATGAGCTGCTGGGACAGGTAGCACATGCACTCCTCCAACATGACAATCTGCTTGCGAGACCTCTTGCACATTTATGCCAATCCTTAACCTCTGATCCTTGAATTGTCTCCTTCCAGTCTTTTCTTTACCCCTCCTTTTTCACTAGTTAGGTTAAAACTGTATGAGCTGTGCTCTCAGTGTGTAATTTTTTTCAAAAATTACGTGACTTGCAGAGGAACCTCTTCACTCCCCGAGATGTGTTGATAGGATACATATTAGTGGATTTGAAGGGAAAAGGCATGTGCACATGGGTACTGTGTCACTTCTTCCCAGTGTTCCTTTGGATGAGTTAGAAGGTGCAGTTAATACTTAAGTATTGATCCAGCTCTTTATTACTCAAAAAGTTGAAACAAGCAGGGACTTGAAAGGCATTCACAGCTCACATTAAAATTGTCTGTAGTCAGCAAGTTGGATGCTTCCTAAACTGATCCAGTCTCAAGCCTAAATAAAGAAGTAGGATACAGGGGTACAACTGGCTCACTTGAAGTAGGCAAGGCTTTGGTCTGCCTGTGGATGCTGAGTACATTTTCCCTGCCCAGTGATTTATCCCTGCTCTCTGTCCGTGCAGTGGAGTACAAACAGTATTGTCGCTCCTGTCCACACAAAACATAAAACACAATGCAGCTATTTTAAATCATTCATTTTAAAGCAAAGCTGTGCAAGCAGAGGAAAAGTTCTTACAGTGAAGGATGTGTGCAGCATGTGTGTTCATGTTGCATATGTGAAAGGGTTAAATCAGTCTGCACAGAGAATAAAACGAGTCTTGGGGGTGGATATCAACTCAATGAGAGACAGTGGGACTTGAACTCATTAACACTTTATTTTAAGGGATTGCCTACAACATCAATTATTTAGGAAGCAAACAGGGGCTCCATCGCTGTGTCGCATTATTAATACTTGGTAATGTCAATAAAATCCTACTTTCCTATAAAGTCCCACCAACAAGACACTATTGACTCACATGGCTACTTTACATTTCAAAAGCTGCCGAACAAAAAAAAAAAAAAGAAGAGAGGTAAAAAAAGGTAATTTGTATTTGTATAGGATTTGTTGTAAATATGATTTACGAACAACATTTTTCAATTGTTATCATACCCATTTTGAATGACCAAGCCCCATTCCCCTGCGGGTTATTCATGTGCTTTGCTGTAATGAGAAATTTGGCAGATCTCATCTCTTTAGTACATCCTTGTGCCCACCATGAGCTGGGGATCATGTTCTGCCTTGTTTACAGCTGACAGTGTTATTATTCTCGTTAGGACTGTGCTTTCTTATCATATTGTTGTGTTGAGCGAGCCTTTTCCTCTCTGTTTGTGTTTCCTGGCAGGGCTTTTCTTCCCTTATTGACAGTTTGTAAAAATATGCATTAATTTGGAGTTTAAAGCATGTATCATGGTGTCTCTTTGCTGTGTTTGCTTGAAGTTGATTAATGATAGAACCTCACTTGGGGTCGTCCTCTGGAGAGTTGTCTCACAGGTTCTGCATGTTAACGAGAGACGCCGCGCGCGCGGCGAGGATGATTAGCCCGCGCCGAGCCCTTGGCAGGCCACTGCCTTCCCCCTCGGATGCAAATTCCACTTATTTATCCAAAGATCACATTAACTTAATGTGTCAGCTGAGAGCGTTTTCTCTCGATCCCCGGACGGAAAAACCCTATCGAGGTGCTCCTCCCAGAGTGTTTTCCCGGGGAAGCTGAGTGCTGCCTGCCTGGCACAGCCTTCGCGGAATCTTAGAATCATTAAGCTTGGAAAAGCCCTTTAGGATCACTGAGTCCAGCGATTAGCCCAGCACTGCCAAGCCCACCACTAAACCATGTTTTAAATGCCTCATGCACGGGTTTTCTGAAGGCTTCTGGGTGCAGTGACTGCATCACTCCCCTGGGCAGCCGGTTCCAGTGTTTGGGTCACGCTGTCAGTGAAGAAATTTTTCCTAATGCACAACCTAAACCTCCTGTGGGGCAACTCGAGGCTGTTTTCTCTTGTTCTCTTGATTGTTACCTGGGAGACTGTGCTTGGCTTGGCTTCCATGGCCAGCACAGATATTTGGGGTCTCCTCCTTGGTGACCTGGAGCTCTCAGACCTGGCCCTCCAGGTCTGAACCCCCCAAATCACCTCACCTTCCTCCCAAACCACCTTCACTGGTCAAAATAGTCAAAATTTTTTAGTAAACAGCTTGCTGAGTGTCTGTTGCTTTGTTTTCCCAGGCACCCCGTGCATGTCAAAGAAGAACCATTAGACCCAGATGAAAATGAAGGCCCACTATCCTTAGTGACAACAGCCAACCACAGTCCAGATTTTGATCACGACAGAGATTATGAAGATGAACCTGTAAATGAGGACATAGAATGAGTATGTCTGACATCGTTATCCTGAGAATGAAGATTGGAAGAACACGTCAAACTTAGCTGTGAAATCTCTCCATTATTGTACAGTCTGGAGGATTCTCAGTCCACTTTGACAACTCTGAAATATGTTAACTCTTAGTGCCATCAAGTATCCCATTTGGGAGTATTTTTGATTTTTCTACTTTTTGTTGAAAAAAGGAATTTGTACTCTGTGCATTGGATGGACTTGTTTGGTACTTGGGATTTTCCTCTCTTACATTCAACATCAGTGTTGTAAATTTGCTAAACTGATTCACTTGCATTTAGCAGCCAGCTGTGGACTGCAGGTCCTGCCAATTTTGGACACTTGAGGACATCAAACTGAGCATGTACACCTGAACTGCAGATCAAGTCTTTGCCCAGATTTTAAGGATTCCAATGGACAACATATTTGCACAGTACTGCATGTTGATTATCACTGCCTTTACTCCATTTTTTTTTTTTTGTTTCGTTGGTTGGTTTCTTTTCTTTTCTTTTTTTTTTTTTTTTTTTTTTTTTTGCTTCCATTTGGGATGGGGAAGGCCTGTGTGTGCACGTGTGTGGGTATGTGTGTGTGCGTGTGAGCGTGTATATCGGGGAGGGGTTCGAAGAAAAAATTATCCCAAACTTTTTAATGTATTGCTTTTATTCCCCCGCCCCACTTCTCCTCTACCATTTTAAGTTCTGACCTCAGGCCTCATCTGGGCCCAGGGCCTCTCAGAGGCTTCAACGTTTTCTGTACTTTGTGATGAATGTTAATAGGTGTTTTTATTATACGAAGCTGAATGTCATTGAATTGTTTGTAGTTTTTTCTGTCATTCATTCCAGTTTCCTTCAGATGCCACCATGTTTTCTTTAGCTATGGAAAACATTCCATTTCGGTGTCTCCTTTTTTGTTGTTGTTTTTTTGAAGAGGTCCCAAATGCTGCACGATACATGTGGAAAGGTTGTCCAACGGAGAGAGGAACGAAGTACTGCAAGAATGAGAATGAATGACAGATGAACATAGAAACACTGTAGGAAGCAACACAGATTCATTCCACAAAGCAGTATTTTTAATATATTCTTGTTTTGTTTGGGTTTTTTGATTTTTTTTTCTCTTGATTTTTTTTTTTTTTTTTTTGGCAGCAACGGTGAATATTAGCAAATGCCACAAAATTGAACAGCACAAGGAAACATATGCAGCACCAACAGAGTTCACTTTTAGTAGAGAATGAATAGTACAGTGGCAGGCTCTCGGTTGTTAAACACGAGCTCTAATGGGTTAACAAATCTTTCTGGAATATCTAAGATTACCGAGATGGGCACCTAAACATTTATTATTACAACTTTTTTTTTTTTTTTCCCATTATTTTTTTACATTTGCATTTGCAAATAGTGGTTGGAAAGATGACTTCATTAAATTGTTACTGTACGTGGTGATGTTTCACGGTTAAACATCAGTTCAGGATTGCTTGGTGGCGTTAATCTGTTTGAATACAAATTAGATTTCAGATTGAACTTGTTACGGGAGTTAATAAGGACGGGGCCCCACTAATGCTAAAGTGTTAATTTTCAGCTGTGCAAATCCAGTACTGCAGTTAGGATTGTTATGCAATATTACACCAGCCAGTATGGAAACCTCGCCGGAGGAGTCGGGAGAGTTGGGAGAGAATTGGCGCCGGGGCTTGTTAGGCAAAACTGGCAAAGCTCTGCAAAAAAAAACAAAAAAAAAGCAAACACGACATACAAAATCTGTTGCGATAGGTCAGTAAACCTCAGTCACCAAACACCTAAACATTTTCATTCTGCAACCACTTTTCTGTCACTCATTTATTTATGTAGGACTGTAGCTTTTTTTTTATTATTTCGAAAAGCCTTTCAGAGCTTAATTTATATTCTTCTTTGTACCTTTCTTTTTTCCTAAAATTACCAAAGATATTACACAAAGGTAAATTATGTTCTCTGTTATATGCTTTATCTTATGAAGCCAAATATCCTCTTATTGTTGATCAAAGGAGGTTGAAGAATTTAGAGGGAAATGACAAGATGTGGGCTATTGCTAACCTGAGAGGGAAACTGCTCCTTTATTCTAGAAAATTTAGAAGGCCAAGTAGATGTCTGAACCAAAGTTGTTACTTTTTATTTGCAATTCTTTACAGTGACCAAAATGAAAGTCTGTAAAGAGGAATCGAGGAGAGCTTTTGAGGTTAAAACTAGGAATCAGTGTTACTGGGAGAGCTATGAGAAGGGAGCTGAAGAAAGGAAAGACACAATTATTTTGTGGAAAAAATTAGAGTATCAGATAAAGGAGACAGTTTAATAAAATACAGAAGAGAACAGAAAAGCTCCTACAATTTAACTGGACGATATAATGGTATTTCTAGAATTAAAAAAATAATAATTTTGGTCTTTGGTTCTACAGATTATGTGCCACTTCTGTTCCGGGACTGTGCTGGGATGACTGCTTTAATTTTGGTTGATCTTGGCACATTTACTCAGTTTTGTTTTGGTTTTGGTCAGCATTTTTCATAAGGAAATAACACTCCTGTCCACTCATAAGCTTTGGTACAAAAAAATTTTATCGGCAGTTACTTTTATAAAAAACTCAACTCTGCTTTCTGTTTCAAAAAGACAAGGAAAAACCAAAAAAAAAAAAAAAAAAAAAAAAAAGAAAATAAAAGGGCAGTCTGTGGTCATTTGGAAACTTTTTTAAAAAAAATTTTTTTTTTTTAATTTTTTTTTTTTTTTCCAGTTTTGGTTTAAATTATATCCAGGCAGCTTCGTGACGTGCCGGCGGTAGCCAGACAGGGATCATGAGAATTGAGCCCTGTGCTTCGAAACTGAGTGGTTTGCTGGTTAGTTCGGTATTCAGAAGGGGGATAAAAATCTGGTAGATTAGTTCATTCTCAGCATGTGTAGCTAGACATGAGTAAAGATAACAGCATGAGAAAACTGTTAGTACGCATACCTCAGTCCAAACTGTTAGGGAATGAGTAAATAAAAAAAAAAAAAATACATTTCACTCAGTTGCACTTAGTTGTATGTCTTGCATGCTTAGTCTAAAGACTGTAGCAAAAACAAAAAAAATTAAAAAAAGAGAAAAAGAAACAAAAAATTAGAGTTTAACATATCTGGCAGGTGTTGCAGCCTTGCAGAAGAACCAACTGAAAATCTCAGGCTTTACATCAAGCAAACTTCACTATGATTTTTACAATTCTGATTCTGTATCCCTTTGGATATACAGTTGCTTCTTTAGGGAGGGGTTTATTATGTTGTACATATATATCCCACTGTGTCTGTGTGAGCCTTTGTCTTTTGGGGGGAGGGTGGGGAGGGAGGAAAAGGTGAAAAGGTCCTTTTTTTAGATATCATTCCTCAAAAGGAATAAATGCAGACCTGTTTGTCAAAACACCTTTTGCTTTTTGTGCAACTGCTTTATATTAACTATACTAAAAAATAGCTTTTAAAAAAAAAAAAACTACTGTATGTAATGGAATTGCAGAATACGCTGCACATGTATTTTATTTAGTTATCCTTGCTTTAAGAATATTGGATGACATTTGCTGACATGTGGGAGAAAATCCCTGACTTTTTTTTTTCAGCTTTTAAATTGTAACATAGTTGACAGATTTTTTTTTTCTCCTGTTATCATTGATCGAAGCATTTTTGTACAGTTTTTGTGTTTAAGCTGGTTTTTTTGATACTTTCCCACCCCTTCTGTTATCTTACCACTGCCTTTTCTGGCTGTCTTAAACAAAGTTCATATATTTGAAAGGAAAAAAAAAATCATTTAAAAAAAAAAAAAAAGTTTTTCTCCTGCTGCAGTAAATATTTTGCATGATGAATTCCAGGGTCACACTTTCAAAGTTTATCAGTGAAGTAGTGATTAATAATGGGGAGTGTCAAACTATTGAACTTTTTGTATAAAAAAACAAAAAAAAAACTTTACAAGGTGCCAAGATGTAAAGACAATTTGTTACATGTTTTTTTTCTCAAAGAAAAGCGTACATTATGAAAGTAGTACCATGTATCAGGTAAATCGCTGTCAGGAATGAGAGTCAAAGCCTTCCTTGTCCACAAAAAAAAAAAAAAAAAAGTTTGTAAATGTAAAACCTGTTAGGTTTCTGCATTCAACTAGAAGTGAAATGAAAAAAATAAATAAAATCAAGGCTTATGTAGAAAAAGTGACCACAAAAAATATGACCTTTTTTTGATTCTCACTCGCAAGAGTCCCGCTGCAGGTCCTGCACCTCCCTTTTCCTGGAGCTCAGCTTTGGGGAGAGACTGGGGCAGGGATGCTGGTTCTACAAATATTACAGATCATTAGATATTTTATATATATACATACATAAATATATATATATATAAAGTTTTTTAAAATAATTTTGAACTATTGTAGTTTTCAGATCGCCAATAATCTCATGTTCATTATAGCATGAAAAAAAAAAAACCCAACCAAATGTGTTTACTCTTTTAAAATCCTTTGGTACCTTTGGTTAACGAACTCAGAGTGATTTTTTAGATGTTTCAGAAGTCATTTAGTATTCTAGTCTTGCGAGGTGAATTTGCAGTTCAGGACTGCATTTTAATGGGCCCAGAACAGGTAATCAAGTATCTTCTACCCATAAGCCTTGATGAAAATGGTACAGTCCAGACTGTTAGCATGGTGCTTCGTGTGTATGTGCTGCCAGTAACAAGGTCTTTTTTTTTTTTTTTTTTTTTTTTTTTTTTTGATAAGGCATAAAAGAAACTCATTCCTTACATCAACTGTAATTCCATCATTCCATGTCTGTTGATACAGACAATAAAAAATGTTGTGTAGTCAGTACTAATTACTGACATTATAGCATTCTCAAATGCAATAAAAATGCTGGTTGTTCACACTGGTAATGCAAGTTGCCATGTCCGAAGTTCTTGTTTTGTTGTTCCCCCCTCACAGTGATTCTGATGTCACATGCCATGGTCCCTGATCCATGGGCACCTGGTCCAGGTCCCAGCTCATTCATGGATGGATAAATCTCATCTCTTTCCTTGAGTGTCCCCCAACCACATCCAAGTACAAAATATTTTAATGGTGGTTTCGTGGATGGTCTGTACAGGGCAGTTGGGTGAGGCTTGAGCACTGGAGGCAAGGAAGACACTGTCATTCCAGGAATTAATCCTCTTTTCCAGGGGAGTCCTTCAGTTTTGCCCGTTGGGGTCACAGGGGGTCATTTGCTTTCTCGCTGGACTCTGTTTCAAAGCTTGAAGGAAGGGGTTGGGCTCTTCATCCTGCAGTTCCTTCCCAGTGCAGTGCCCTGATGGGAATGGTGCTGCTGGGTTTGGTAGGAAGGGCTGGGAATGTGCCATCCCTGCCAAAAGGGATTTCCAGGATCAACCCTTTGGTCCACAAAACTGTGAGGAGCGAAGTCCCAAGTGGCACTGTCACCTGAGACAAACTAAAGGAAAAACCCACCTTCTTTTTCTTTCGAGTAAGCACACATTTATTTTCCTCATCAAGTTTTGTAAAGAAAAATAAAATGTTTAATAGCTAGCATTAGCAGCAAACTGAAATTTCAGAGGAGAGATTTTTCATGAATAATTCATTAAAATTTCACATCTGCAAGATTAGTCATCCAAATAAAATGCTAATGTCAAAAACATGCACCGTCTATAATATTCTCATCAAATCTTTTTGCATATAATGATAAATGCTTAAATTAGTACAAATGATTTTATAAAAATATTCTATCATAAAATTATACCAGATAACTATTTTTTGGGGGGAGGGGGAGGGGAATCTTTGCACACTCATTACAGTGTGTCTCCAAATGGTGTTGACTGGCAGATTTTAATAATCAAAATACAGAGAACACAAATTTGGCCTTGGTGGTTGGTTGTGTAGTGCACTTTCATCACTGGTGAGATTTTAGTAAACTGGAGAGGGTTTGTGGGATTAAATTTTCCAAAGTCACGGGCAGAGGAGGTTGAGCCAGAGGCTGGTGTTTGTTCAGGGGTGCTCTGGGTCTGAAGAATTGGGGAATCCATGGAGCTCCAGGCAGGGATGGGGTGAGTCCAGCAGGGCCCTCAGCCCCTCTCCTGGAGGACAGTGTGTGCCCACACAGGTCACCAGCAGGCAGAGCAGGGGCTACAAAGCCATCACAGATGAATTGGCTGTTCCACCTCTCTGGGTGTCTCACCTCAGAAGGATGATTTGGGGGTTCAGACGTCCTGTTTGTCACTGTCTGTGGGTTTCAGGGGAGCTGCCGGAGTGGGGGCACATGCAGCTTGTACTGATGAGCTGGCACTGAGCTGAGCAGCAGGACCATCATTTCCACTCCTGTCCCAGGCAGTGCTGCCTGGAGCAGCGGATGGGAATCTGGCTCTCGGCCACTTTTTGTATCATCTTTGTATTATTAATCACATTTCTCCTCCCTGGCTGCTCCAACATGGAACATCACACAATGCCTTCCTACTCCACCAGCAAGAGCCAGCTGGGAAATACCTTTTCCAGGCAGAAACGCTGTTTTCCACCACAGCTGAAAAGCATTTTTATGGGCAGTGGTGAGGCAATGCGTCTCTGAGGAATTTCCAAGGAAAACTGGAGCCTGTGAGTAGTTGTTCTGGGTTTCTCCTGTCCCAGAGGGAAAAGCTCAGGAGCTGGAGGCCCAGGAGGACATGGCAGGCAGTGTGCTCCTTGCACACCCACCTGCTCCCTGCAGATGATCCCATCAGTGACATTTAACTTGGGCCACGATGGCAGAGTCTGACAAATTTCACATTATTTGGCTTATTCAAGGGACTGGCAATTCCTGGTGCCGCTCTCGCTCCCACGCAGCCACACACACACACACACCCTTCCTCACAACAAGGTGTAATTAGCCCTTCTTGACCTATTAATCAGGCTCAGTCTTCAATGATGATGTTAAACGTTCGTTTAATGGTGTGTTAATCAGGGCTATCTTTCATCCTCCTCGAAGTGGTGGTTAATTCTGGCACATGGAGCACTCTTCATCCTCCTCCCCAGCAGTGGTGACCGAGGGGGTGGGACGTGGCTCTCAGGTGTGTTTGGAGCCTCCATGGTGTCCACACATAGTTTTCCCCCAAACCTTAGAGCTGGGGCATAGCAAAGTCCTTATTTTTGCCTCATTTTATTACCTTCATTAGAGATCTTCAAAGTGCACGAGCTGGAAATGGCAAACATCACCCTGGGGTATTTAGCAGAAAATAATCCCTCCTTTCTTCCATAGGAATTTTCTCTGTCAACCTGAAGGAAAAGGGACACAACCTCCCTCACACACACCCTTTTTTGCTATTTTGTCTGTATTTATTTAGAGGAGTCCAGTGACCATTTTTTATGCCTCCCAGAAGCCTGAAAAACATTTTTTTTCTTCAAGTTATAATGTTAATTTGAAGGTAACCGTCCTTTCAAGGATTAATTCCAGCCAAAGCAATAACCATTATTTACCAGAGTTTGACATTTTTATCACTCATCATATTAGCAAATTTCCATTGAAAATGCTAAAATGGTTCGTCATAAGGCACATAACTGCTTTGGCTGTAAAAATGACCAACACAAGTGCCTGTACTCAAACATTAAATTATACTGTAATTAATAAAGACAGTTAAACTGTCTACTAGCAACAGCAATTTAGGTAACCACATTTGATTGGCTATAAATTGTAACTACATTAAAATTCCAGAAATATTAGCAATATGGATTACTTGATGGAAATAGGTGCTGATCACCAACACTCCTATTTTACAACGGAAGCACAGGTCATGTTGGCCACAAAACTGTGGGCGAAGATCAAGGCTGAGTACTTTTAATCTTGTGAAACAAGCAATTACAAATAGTTGCATCGATCTGTTAAAAAGCTTTAGGTGACATAAATTGTTTCCTGTTTAGCTTATTGCTCTGATACATAAATGTCAGCCAGTATGATATTAATTAGGGTCACGGAACAACAAGGGTCGGGTGATATAGTGTATGATCCGGGATGTGTCAATCCTTTGTGGAGGCAAGAGCAGCCAGGCCCCTTCTCGCTGCCACGCTCAACGCCTCGTTTTATGTGATGACAAAAGAAAGCAAAGGAAACTGTATTTTAATATGTGAAGTAATTGCTTTAGTACTGGTATAATTTTATGGTTTGGGATAAATTACAGTGTTTTCATTCTCCCGCTCTTGCCACATAGCATAAAAATCCACATATAGCATCAATAAAATAGAATACTGTTTATAAAGGCTTTCTGCTGCACAAGACCAACACTATTCCTCCTAGCAGATGGAAACTAAGCACACATTTCAGTCTGGTGTGTGTTTCTACACTTAATATTTTTTTTTTTAACTGAAAAATGGGCTGTGCAGGTTATTTACTTAACATAAATCAAATGTATCATATACACTGTTTCTTTGGATTGGCATCCGACTTAGAAAAATACAGTAAGGTCCTGAAAAATCTGGAGAAAATTTATTAAATATGATTTTTACTGTAATAGAATATTAATGTAACCCAATGCTCATTTCCCATTAAGTTGATCCCTTTTTAATACACACATGCTTTTTATTATTTTGCACTCATGCGAAAATTCCACATTCGGAGAGTTTCCATCTCCTTAGGAATGTCTCTGGCAAAGGCACAGTAAGAAATCTTGCACTGAAAAAAAAAAAAAAAAAATAGACAGCAAATATCGACCAATAAGATGTGGCAAAGTGCTGATGAACTGAAGCAAAAGCCAATGATATAATAAAGGGTAAAAAGGCATTCAGCGCTGCGAGGGGAACAGGAGAAACAATTACACTTTAAACCCCTCCTTCTCACTGCCACTGTACCACAGCGCAGATGAAAATGTTTGATTTGCAACATAAAAGATTCATTAATTACCACTTGAATATTTAAAGCTATTTTGCAGACTAACAGAGGTAGATAAAGCACTGAATTAAAACCTCTAATAAAATTGTAAAAATATTTCTGCAAGTTTACCAGCGTTGCAATTCCTCCCGGTTTAGGGAGCCAGGCTTGGCTTGTTCAGCAAGGAATTATTTCATTTTTGAGTGGGTATTTGAGGTAAGAGAGTGTGATTGCATGGGGCTACTTGTCTCTAATTCCCAAATGTTTACAAAATACTTATTTGGATACTCTGCCTTCAGAGAGGGGTTGCCCTTCATGGGAGAAGTGTCTTTACAGAACAGAACAGTGGATGGCGAATGTGGCTGAGCCATACATTAATTTTAATACATTTCCATGTACAGTAAAAGCACATCTAACTGTGGTCTAATGCTCTCTTTGATATAAGGTAGTGGGGAGAAAAAAATCTGTTAATCCTGTTATAATTACCCTTGTTAGACTTTAAAAAAAAAAATAAAAAAAATATATGGAGCAATGTTCTCTCTCACAAGGGTGGAGAACTCGTGCCAGTGGTAGGGATGGGTATTGTGGAAAGCATCTCTGTGACCTTGTGGTACACCCTGAATTTATCCCATGGAGACTGAGCTGGTACCTCTGGGATTACAGGATATTTTCTTGAAATTTGGAGGTCGTAAAAAGCTAATGATGGGTACTCACACAGAAAGAACACTGTAGCTTAAATAAAAATAAAGGATATATATTAATTTGCACAACTTCAGCCTGTGGGTAATATAGCCTCAAAGTGCTGTGAGCCCCTCACCAGGCAACGTAAATCTTGGTGGCTCAGGAGCTGAATCTGACACTTGACAATTGCATATGTTAATTTTTACCTGTTTGCATTCAGTTGGCAGTCAGTTGTTGTGTTTTTTTTTTTTTTTTTTTAAAAAAAGCACTTTCTATTTTTAAACAAGTGACTGAAATCCACCACAGTGCAGCGAGGGCTTGATTGCGGGCTGAGGGTTGAAAGATACAGCAACAGCACTTTTAACAGTATGTTAACGATGATGAGGAGAGCCAAAATGTATGGATTTAATTAGAGAAAAGACGGTTACAGCTCCTTCTCATTGTCATTAACTTATGCAGTTAGCCAACGAAATTAAAAAAAAAAATGTCCGGTTATATTTGGATGCACCCTTTACACAACTGTTCCTGTTGTAATTGTTGAATGTCCACACCAGTTAAAAGGATTTTTAAATCATTTCTTTATACTTGGCTGTGAAATGCCTGATTTCAGATGTCCTGGGTAGGTCCAGGGTCCCCCAGGAGGCTGTTTCCAGCCAAGGGACCCCTGTCACTGTCTGCCATCACCTGGACTCCACCTTCACCAACAAACCATAACATCCAGGGCAGTCACTCCCAGTCCTGCCAGAAAGGAAAGGGCGTGCTCAAAATATTTCAGGCCTTGCCCTTGCTTATTGTTTTTGGAAAGCCTTTTGTTTTCTTCTTTTGGGTTTGGGTTGGGGTTTTTTTTGTTTGTTTTCTTCTTTTTTTTTTTTTCTTTTTACTTTGTAGGTTTTGGGTTTTTTGGGGTTTTTTTTTTTTGTTCAACCCACAAGTTAATGTTCATTTGTGCTGGGCACAATAAAAGCCTGAGCCTGTCACTTTATATCACACTAGGGGAGGAGCAGTGGGTGATGTTTGAAATATTTTAGTCTGTAGAAAAATTCTTGTAGGTGTATTTTACTGTGCTGAAAAAAATTAATTACTGCTAGCAGTTTATAAATAAATGAAAGCCTCCTAGTAGTTTCTATATATATATATATATACACATATATATATTCCCACATATCCTTTTAATATGCTTTGATATGTATATAGGAATGAGGTTATGTTAAATAAAGCCTCCTAGAACTTGAAAAAGAGGAAACAGAGGCACTGCAGACCTCCCCAGCCCCACCTTGCTGAGTACAGACATCCACATGGTTATTAGGGGATGGCAGGAGCTGGCCGTGACCTGGCAGTGGCTCACACCACTCTTTCCCTTTAATATTGAGAGTGGTCCTGTGTATTCCAACAGCAAACGTGCACACACAAACATCCATCACATTTTTGGCTTTGCTGCCTCTGTAGGCAGGCTGGAGGGGAAAATTGTATTCACTGGCCATGAAATGAATTGAAAACAAAAATCAGAGAAATAAAAAGTCAAGCTTTTTATTATTTTGGCAAGCACCGGGGTTTATTTTTCACTTACTTGTTGGGCTGGGTTTTTTCCCCTGTTTCCTAGACGTACTGGACAGACTTGCACTGTGTATAATTGCATGGGCAGAGTCTGGAGAGCTTTCCAAACACATGATGTTTATACCTCATGCTCACACTGGCTATTTTTAAATATGGCTACTTTCTGCTGCATTTTCAAAGCTTCTCCCGACACCTCATGCAGTTTGGAGCACTCTCACCTGTTTACACCTCCACCAAGTGCTGGCAAATTCAAAACAAAAACATCTGATAAAAATCAAATATTGTGTTGCTAACTGCAAAGTTCATTTCCCCTCAGAAGTCCGTCTTTAATTATAAAACCCGCATAACCCATTTCCTTTGGTGTGCAGAAAGGTGTGTAATTAAACTATCAGCATAATACCTTTCTACATGTAAAACCTGCACTTATGAACTTTAACTGCTGAATAAAAACTCCTATTACATGACCATTAAGTATTATGAATAAAGCAAGTCATTGTAGTACTTGATTAATTTTTATGCACTAACCATTGTGTTCTGCACAAATTTGGTTTCTTTGGTTTCTTTTCTTGGTAGGTGTCCTTTCTCTCAGCCATCCTGGTGCATCAGTCATCTTCACCCACATCTCAGGTTGTGCTCCATCTTTTCATGCTTCTTTCCTGCCTGTGGCCATCCCCAGGTCTATGTGACCATTCTGTGGTCATCAGGGAGGACGAGTGGGTTTTGTTCTGTCTCTGTGATACCCCCAGTGGATATCTGTGAAGGGGTGGTGTGGCCAGTGAAGGTGGCAGTGGGACAAGGTCCCTTCCATGGGAGAACTTGGTTGGTGCAGGGCTAAGCCCTGAATTCCTTGTCTCATCTCTGAGTGGGCTGGGGAGTTACTCTCAGCTGGGTGGTTTTTAACTAATAAAGGAAATTGGGTTTGTCTTCCTTCATGTGGATGTGGCAGCAGACCCTCAGAGGAGAACCTTTCCATGCTGCTTGTGCTTTTGTTATAGGACCCCAGAAGCTTTGCCTTGAATCTGTTACCTCCATCCCTAGTCCTCCCAAAAATGTCTCCATCACACATCAGCCTCTTGCCAAGAAAAGCGGGAAAGGAAAAATAAATGTCCCAGCTAAAACCCTTAACTCCAAACCCCTAATTGTCAGCAGGACTGAGTATGCCAAGATGCTGAGGAGGACTCTGTGGTGCTGGTCCTGGCTGCTGAGGAGCCTACACCCCACAGCCCAGAGGACATCTCCAGGACATCTCCCACCCTACGTGCAAACATTCAGGTCCCCGAGGCATTATTCATCAGCTCCTTGCAGCCACGCTCCCATATGCTGCCTGATGATTATATTGGGGCTGATCTTTGAAGTCTGGAGTCAGGAAGTTTAGCTCAGTTATAATCAATAGCATTTCCAGCTCTTGGAAATCTGCACTAACCACTCAAGGCAGCCAGCCCGCATTATGTCCTTGTCATATGTATATATTTGCATGTTCATTAGCCATGTAGTAGCACAGCTGTATGTGGTTTCATTTAGCTTTTAATTATCTTCTTTGGGTTAGTGTTTTCATCTCCACCAGACTTAGCAAAGAAAAGAAAATCACTTAGGCAAAATAAATGCTGCTGAGCAAGTCTGGGGCAAGGAGTGCTATTTCCTCGTGCATCCTACTGTTTTATTGCAAAAGAGATGTTTGGTTCAAAAGTTCCAACATATATTAATAATAAATCTGTCTCTTCATTTCCCCCATCCTTTGCTTATCTTATTCAGGTGGATGTGGGTGTAATTTTTCATTTGCAGCAGGTGTTTTTTTACATATTAGATAAACTCCATCCTTACAATCCTTGGCATGGATGTTTGTATTTGCTCCAACAGCTGCTGTTCCAAAGCTTGCTCTCACACAGATCAAGGCATCCTCCTCTTTTGATGGAAGTGACTCATACCTCAGATGAGCTGAAAAAAAATACCATGCTCAGCTGCAGACACCTGCATTCATGCTCTGGGTTTAAAAGTTAGGATGTGGGTTCAAGCTAATTTTGTGCTCTTCAGCTTCTTGTATGATACCCTTTATCTTGGTTTCTGGGAAATTTCCATTAGTAAGAACAAAACAAGGTGACTAATTTCTGTGTTGAACTTTCTTCTCCTCTCCTCCCACCCCGCCCAATAAACAAAGAAAAAAATTAAGTGATTTATTTCATTCATTTCAATTACTTGTAACAAGGCCAGCCCCCAGGGTCAAAGGCTCAGGGGTCATCTTTGGTTTAACAAGCAGTGGTTTTCTGGGGTAGGATGCTGAGTCCCCCCTCCTCAATGCTCCTGTCCCTGGTGTGTACAGCATCAAGGCCTATAGGAAGTGTAGATGGACAGGCCAATCTTATTTCACAGGAGTGACAATGAGAACTGACCTTTTAAATATGCAGTGACCTGAGAGCAGCCTGGTGAGGAGTGAAGGATGGTGCTGCAGGAGTGGTGCTTGCAGAGCTTCAGCCAAATGCAGCCAAGTCCTCTCAGTACCAAGGAATGGATATAACTCCCTGTCATGTTTCAACCACAACGCAATCTCAGCTCTGCTGTCTGAAATTAGAGATATAATTTTTTTCTCTTGCAAATATAGTGGAGTGAAACACAGACATGGCAAGAACCTGGAAGTCGCCCACTGCTGGCTATTTCACAGGGCTCTGGGCTCCCCCTTGGCTGCTGGAGGACAGCACTGGCCTTCTGCAGGGAAACACACCACCTGACTGATTTGCTGATCAGCTTGTGGTCTTTAAGAGGCCCTTGAAGCAACTCAGGGCAAAAGTCACCAGTATAAAGTGCCCTCTAGCACATGTGTGTTTGTCCACCTTCATCCTTACCGTAGGTGATCTCTAACAGCCTCTTGCTGAGCAGAGCACATATCAGGGGGATGAGCTAAACCAAGGCCTACCTGGCTCTTTCAGTGGTGGTTGTTGGCATTTTACTACCTTTGACAGTTTTTTCCCTCTTGGTCAAAGGAGTGAGACATACTCTGTGCTGATGTAAGGAGGCACAACTTCACTGGAGACGACAGTTCTGTTTTCCTGTTACACCAGTGGTTTATTTGGAGAGGAATTCCCAACTGTCTGTTGGGGAATTGGAGCCAGACAGCTGGGACCAGATGGTGTCTTATCAAAAGGCAATAATTGTTCATGAGTTAGACTCCTCTGCATCACCTTCCTCTCACAGACCCAGAGTAGTATCTGGAGCCGGCCCCTGATTGCCATTTCAGGAGCTCTCCTGTAGCAAGCAAAATATATTTTTATCGTTTGCTTACCTTGACACTTCCAACATTTCCCCAGCAAGCTGAAGGTGTAATTAAATGACATGCCAGATGCTGGTGTGCTTTATATTATACCACCTCTCAGCTGGGCTAGCGGAAGGGAATGAATGGAGTCTTAAGACAGCTCTCCTATAGATAGTTATTATCTCTTTTCAATAAAGAATGGGTAAGGTTGAGCAGAATGTCAGTAAACCTGTAATTTTCTAGCCCTTCAGTTACCTCTGTTCTTCTGATCCACCAGTGATGTGAAGTTTTGTTGTACTTTGTTCCGTCAATTATGGCATCACTCCAAGGAGGTGGCGGGCTCCTGCCTCGCATATGCATATTTATGATAAGGTATGTTCTGATCTTCTTGTTGTGCCTGAAACCAGGTGTCCTGGGCCTTTTGAGGTGGGTTTGCAGCAAGGCCCCTTTTGGGCAACGAAGCCTTGGGGGCAAAGGTTTTTAGCTGTGGGCTGAAAAAACAAAAGCTTGCTGGGAAAATGACAGCAAAGGTTCATAACTTCAAACTTAAAGAAACAAAATTATTTTTGTAACTTTAATAATAAGATTTACAGAATGTATTTGCTTACTTCACTGTATCTGCTACCTCAGAAGAGGGATCTGGTGTATCCCTTGGCTGTTGCACTCAGGTTTTAGACTATTCAGTTTTCAGCTTTGCAGGACACCAGCCCAGTTTTCAGGGAGATAAGATGTTGGCTGACAAAAGACAAACTTGCCAGTGAGATTTATTTACTTACTTGGAAGTGGAAATGTTGTTTTAATAATCCAGCCAACCCAGGAGTGGAGGTGTTGAGCATTCTCATGGCTGGCCTGGAGAAGGGTTTGCTGTAGCGTGGTGTTGTTCTCCCTCTGCCAGAGAAGTGTGCTCTGCATGGAGGGCAGGCACTCCAGCCAGGGAAGGAGAGAACTGCAGGAGAAAGGAGGGTTTTTCTTTCTCAGACTTTGACGATTCTTATTCTAGATATTTATATTTATCAAGAGCATGTGAGACATAATGTCTTAAGACCAATATTTCTAATGTTTTGATGACTCCTGGTCATCTGGAGAGCCAGTGACCCTGGCCAGCCCCAGCTCACAGAGCACTAAGTCCACCAGCAGCCAACAAGGTTCTTCTCTGCTCTATTGGGGTGGGATTTTCCATTTGACAGAAGAAAGCAGCAGCCTGAAACTTTCACATGCTGCCAGTTCAGCGAGTGCAGGGCACCTCTTTCAGAAGTGAGGTGTGCTCATAATTAAAGATTAATTTACTAGCACTAAACCCAAAGCTTTCCTCAAAGTCTACTGTCAACAGACACGCTCCCTTTCAGTGACATTTGCATTTCTAATTGGGACTGCTTATTACCAGAAAGTCTCTGCAGCTGAGATTTAATTTTTTATATTTGCTGGTTGTTCTCTTCAACCAGCGCTCTGCAACTGATATTACCCAGTCTCTTTTGCAGAGTGTGAGTGCCTCTGAGTGGGCACAACTTCACCCTACCAGATGGGCAGGAGCACGTGCACATCAGGAATCCACAATGTGCCTCGAGAAGATTCTTGTCAGTGAGAAAATCTGGAAAGGTCAGTCCATACAGTGCAGCCAGATGTGTAGAGGAGCAAGACCAGAAATGGAGAAGGCCAGCATTCTGCCTTTGTGCCGTGGTTGATGTTTTCTCTGCTCTTTCAAACCGGAATATTTCTACTTCAGAAGATACATTCAGATTCTTAGAAATCTTAATAGAGATGTGAATGACTTTCAGTCTCTAATTTACTGATTGATATTCTTTTTCTTTTGTCCTCCAAGAACTGATATTAAGAACTCTATTTAGCAAGTTGTAGCACACCTTTTAGACCCTTAGTAATGGGAAATTATTAATAAGTGGGCCTCTGTGGCATAGTTCTCCCCATCCTTATTCCTGCTTTAGTGCAGGTATCAAAATCCAAGGGCAAAGTCCTGAACAGGCCATGAGAGAGACAGTGCCTGCCCAGAAGAGATTGCTGCTGGGATAGACAGGAAAGAAAGGAAATATTATTATTCCTCTTTAACAGATGGGAAACCAAGGCGCAGAGAGTTGAAGAGGCTTGCCAAAAGTCAGACAGAAATCTGAAAACAGCCAGGAACTGAATCCAGGTCTGCTGAGACTCAGGCCAGTGCCTTAATCACTCGACTTCTCATAGTTATTATATTTCTGCAGTTGTTATTCACTAGGATAGACTATGAAATTTCTACCTCTAGCTATAGCTGCAATGCTCCTACAGCATCTTCTGCCCCCCATGTAATTCCTCTACCTTTTGTATGTATGTCCCCCTTCTCCCACTCCTGCTTATGAAGGTGCTCAGCAAAGCTCAGCCTTTCATTTGTGTGCTCCACCCCCTGACTTCCTGACAAACAAATTCATTTCTTTTCCAACACCGATTCCATTTACCCACAGCCTTGTGACAATTCCTGTCTGGTGCTGAAGGCACCAAAGTTGGCTGCAGAACCTTCACATGGCTGCTGTGAAAACCTCCCAAACAGAGATGCTCAGTCCCCTGGAAAGGAAGAATTTGTAGATATCCCACACATTCCAGCCCAAAGCCTGGCCACAGACCCCTGCACACAGCTCAGTGCTGGAGGAGTTTAAGCAAAGAGCTTATGCAAATCCTCTCCTATCCATCACAGAGGGGAGTCCTTCATACTTCAGGAATGATGGGAGAAACAATCTATCGATATTCCGTAATGAGCATAAATGCCCTTTATAAATTGTTTCCCTTTTATTGACTCTAAAGCAAATGTAGCCGTGAATGCTGTACATTAATACATTTTATACCTTCTAATGGTTTGATGGCCTCATATATCCAGTAATGCTGAGAATAATCATTAGATTGTAAGGAGTGCAAAATATGTTTTATCACTTGAAAATGGAATTCCTTCTTGAAAGGTAAAACCAGTGGTAGATCATTGATTTGAAAGGTCAGGGTTAAAAAGCTTATTAACGACTGGGTTAAGCTCTAGTAAAATTCTTTGTTTTACTCAGCTGTATGAAGCATTTAGCTAAGTGAGACTCTTCATTAGGACATTAGTGCTTTTATACTAGCTCTGTAAGGTAAGAATCAGTAATTTCCAGCTTATGTTCAGGAAAAATGCATTGCAAGTGGCACACACTCCAAATAACACCAGGTGACATGTGGGTGCGATGGAAAACAACTGCTGCAGCATCCAGGGGTGGGGGGCAGCTGGTGTGTGCAATCCCTGCCTCTCTCTGTTCTGCTTGGGGACTCCCAAGCAAGCCTTGGCCAGGCAGATTTATCAGGTTTATCAGATGTATCAGGTTATCAGATGTAGTACAGCAGATAACCAGGTAAAAATACTGGCTTGGGTACCACAAGCCACATGCCACATGCTTGTGTCAGGATGCCACAGTGCTGAGTTAATGAGCCCCAGCTCCCTACAGGGCTCTGGATTAGCTGAAGCATGAGGTTCACAGGGCTGCAATGCTTCCTGCCCCCGAGACAGGGAGTTTCTGCCCAGGGAAAATGTGCCTGTCCCTCTCACCATTCCCTAATGTCACAGCACATGGAGAAAGGCTCTGGATTTTGGGTACACCCACAATACCAGCTCAAGCTCACTGTGATTGCCCTCTACCTCTCTCAGCCATTAAAGAAGCAGAGAGACAAATCCCAGAAGCAAGGCAGGGTGAGACCATGGCATGGGAGGCTGCTGGAGAGTGGTGGGAATTTCTGAGGTGACGTGGGAAATGTGGGTGTTTCAAGGCACACATGAGCAGATGAAAATAAGAAAGGTGGTTGCCCAGCACCACACTGAGCTGACCCTGCCCACTAGTCAAAAAGAAGTGGAAATATTTGGGAAGAAATTCTGACCTGTGAGGGTGGTGAGAACTTGGCACAGACTGCCCAGAGAAGCTGTGGCTGCTTCATCCTGGAAGTATTCAAAGCCAGGTCAGGTGGGGCTTGGATCAACCTGGTCTAGTGGAAAGTGTCTCTGTCCATGGCAGAGGCTTTGGAATGAAAGAGATTCACTCTAGAGAGAGAAGAAAAAAAAAATCCCTGTAAGAATCATTAATCACTGGAGTGGGTTGTCCAAATATCTTGTGGTGTCCCTGAACCTGGATGTTTTCAAGACCTGAGGGGCGACAACCCAGAGCACAGCTGTCACCAGCCCCTCAAAGAATGTTCTCTAAAATCCCACAACAGAAAGCAAGGAAAGTGGAAAATGTAGCAAAGATTTCCAAAGATGCTACAGCTTCCAAAACCTGCAATGTCAAAATCACTTTCTGGTTTCATCAGTTCAGCATTTCCACAGATATTTACTTTGGACAAAATAGAGTAAAATCCAGTTGTAAATTACCTACCAGGATCATCAAGTCCACGTCAGGGCTGACCAAAAGTTAAAACCTGTTAATGACAATATTGCCTGTTTTTAAGGCACTGACCATCCTGGGGCATTGACCACCTCTCTTGGAAGATTCCATAGTTCCTCTTGAAGGATCATGAAGAAGATTATTCTTTTGCCAGTATCTTCCTCCTACACTTGTCCTCAGCATTTGTTACTTGTTTTTAACAGAAAAAAGAGGCCTAAAACTCTGCCATACCATGTTAAGAAGGCTTTTTAACATTTTTAATGGAACAAAATAACAATAGAGAACATAATATCCACAGCATGTGCTTGGTGCAATGTAATTGCTTTGGGATACTCAATTCTTTTCATATAAAGCAGCCATACCAACCCAACCATCGGAACAACTTTAATATTTTATAGTGAAATTAAATTGCAGATTAAAACAGATGGTTCGAACATTTCATTACCAGCCATGGTGCTTATTTGCTGACCATTGGCTGGTATATGTAAACATATAAAAAGCAAAAGAGCCCTTGGATACAAACCATACTCTCCCTCAGCTTTTCATTCATGGTTACAGCATGGTTATGAATGTTATGGATCCAGACAGGGTCTTTAAATGTGCTGAATTCAATTTTCCTTTACCGATGAAAGGAAGAGGTCATGGAAAGTGCAGAATGGATGGGAAGAATATAGAATATTTGGTAACTGTTGTGCCAATGGATTTCAGTTCACAGCTGGGCAGGTCCAGAGCCTTCTGCACTCTCATGGCACAAAAACCCAGCACCAGCCTTCTGCCAGGACAACTTCCACTATCCCAGGTTGCCCCAAGACCTCTCCAACCTGGCCTTCAACACTTCCAGAGATAGAGCAGCCACAGCTTCTTTGGGTAACCTGTGCCATGGCCTCACCACCCTCACAGGCAAGCATTTCTTCCTAATATCTAAACCTACTGTCCATCAATTTGAAACCATTCCCTTTTGTCCTATCACTCCAGGCCTTTGTATATAGTCTCTCTCCATCTTTCTTGTAGCTCCCTCCAGGTGCTGAAGGCCACAATTTGGTCACTCCAGAGCCTCCTCTCCTGCAGGCTGAACCGTCACAATTCTCTCAGCCTTTCCTCACAGCAGAGCTGCTCCATCCCTATAACCAGCTTGGTGCCTGCCCTGCACTCACCCCAACACGTCCCAAAGGTTGACTCTGCTCCTTGATCCTGGGAAGCACAGACCTGTCTGTGCTGCAGGACAGGGCTGGCAGCTTCTGACAGAGAGGGCAGCACCACCAGCCCACCAAACACCCTGTCCTCACTGAATGAGTTAACTCTGCCTTCAGAGCCATTAAATAAAACCTTCACAATTACAGCAAGTATTTCCCCATGCTTCCAATGTACCAGCTGCACTCAGAAACGTTGCCCCAGGTATTTAATTTTTCAGATATTGTCAAACAAACAGAATTCTGCTCTAAAAATAATTACGAACAAATCTATAAATGTGTTTAGCTTTGGCAGAACTGAAATGAATAGATGTTTCTTAAAAGTGTAGAAGCCATGTCTTCAGACGTTTTCCATGTTGGTTACTGCTGGGCTGGTGAAAATGTCAGGACTTCAGGGAGTCAGAGCTTCATTCTGCACATCTCCATTGGGAGTACGAGGATGACCCAAGAGTATTGTGTTTTACCTCCACTGCCACGGTGCAGTAACATCGTGAAGGAATATTAGCACCCAGCAAGAACACAGCATGTGCATTACAACCTAAGGATTAGGTCAGGACACATTTCTCCACTGCTGGCAGTATGTCCAGCAATCCCAGCCAGGATTTCAGTCCCAAAGAGTCAAATCTGACTGAGTTTGGGCATCTGCTGCCCAAAGGATGGGAAAGGAGGTTTATGTTTGCACAGGATTAGGGGAAAAAAAAATTAAAGCTCTGGTGCTAAGAGTCTTGTGGTGCCCTTGGAGAGATGCAGAAAATGGAAAGGTTCTGGGGGTAGATACCGTCAGCAAAGCAAACAAATAAAAATTGTCGTTAAATTTGCTCTCATCT
The DNA here is from genome assembly GCF_009819655.1 of Sylvia atricapilla. Taxonomy (NCBI): domain Eukaryota; kingdom Metazoa; phylum Chordata; class Aves; order Passeriformes; family Sylviidae; genus Sylvia; species Sylvia atricapilla. Next base: position 4,470,776 of record NC_089150.1, read on the forward strand.
ACCAGTTCAGAGTTGGAGCTTCTAGTAGCTTTTATATAGTTAAGATCTGACCAGAACTTCCAGGTATGAGGGCAACATCTTCTTTTCTTGAGTGGTACTTCACTGGGCTTGCTGGGAGCACTGGTTACAGCACTGCTCCTGCACAGTCACTGACCTAGTCTGAATTACCCCAGATCTTGGGAATAATGGACATCAATCACACAGGACAGTGCAGGGCCTCATTTCCTGCACAGGGGCTGAAACCTTGAAACAATGATGTGCAAAGACAAATTCACAGGTGTCTACATCTGCTTCCCAATTTAAACCTTAAACCCTGGTTCTACAAGGGCTTTAAGGAAATGATCATCCAAAGAGGAAAGTACAGGGGAAGGCATTAGAGGCAGAGGATCACCTTTTTGTGACATTGTTCTTTCAGGATCATAGCTGCATCTTCAGACACATAATCCTTGATCCTTGTGTGTTAGAGCTGTCATGCAGAAAAGTTTGCTCAAATAATAGCATATTGTTGACAACAAACTGGAAGGGCTATTTTAAAAAGAAAATACCGTACAATGCATGCATAAAAGTGTAAAAAAAAAAAAAAAAAAAAAAAGGAATTGTATTTTAGAAATCAGTATTTATCAATAGTCCTGGCTATAACTGGGGATTCACAGCATGGATGCTGAAAGAATGGAGACAGCATGGTAATGAAAAAAGCGTATCCATCATCAACAATACAATACTTACTGTGACCTAAGGTCAGGCTTGTACAGTTACACCAGATGTTAGATTTCAGCCATTCTTTGAAATGAAGAAACACAATGGTTACTATTCCTGTAGTGTTGTGGATTTCATTAAACAACACGTTTATCTTTCAGCTTTTAAAATGTAGAGCAAGATTAGGATATTCTAACATTTAGGTTTCAGAAGGATCCAGTAAGCATAATATAAAGTAGGGGGGTGGCTCTAGAAAAGAATTAATTATAAAAGAATTCTTATAAAAGAATTCTTGAATGCAAGAGCCAGATCTCTCCTATGGCAAAGGAAAGGGTGAAAGAAGAAGCAGATGCAGTAAATAGCTCTAATGCTGTGGCTGTTTGTAAATCAGCCCAGGACAGGGTGTGTGTGGCCCTGGGGATGCCCTGCCCCTGACACTGCCAGAGCAACCCTGGCTCTGAACAGGGCTTGCTCCTCTCTGTGCTTCAGCTTTTTTTCCTCTTTTCTTCTTTCTCAACCGATAATAGAGGAGTGGGGCCATCATTAGAAGAGCCTGACCTGAAAAGAGGTTGGAATTGCTTAGGGTTTCCTTTGGTCATCCCCTCTGAACTAGACTGGTCCAGCCCTGGCTGTTCCCCTGCCTCTGAGCTCAGCCCATTTCTTCAAATAGGAGACATTCCCTTGCAACATATTCCCTCACTTGCTTTATTTAAGGTCCCTTTAGCAGTCACTGTGATTTTATACAGTTGTATATCTAATTTATTATACATGTATATATTTATATATAAATATAGTATATGCTACATATATATTTATACATGCACACATATACACATATATACACATATATACACATATATACACATATATACACATATATAGAGCCCTAAGAAATAACTGCCACTCTGAAATCATATTCTCAGTCATTACTATTAATCAGGAATACTAACATTCTCAGGCTGAACAGAAGAGATAAAAGACAGGCTTGCAGTAGTTACCAAGAAGCCGTTAGATTATCTTTCTCCTCTGTCTTCCTCAGCCCAGAACTTTGCACTGTTTATAAACATCACTTGTTTTGGACACTGGTAAGGCAGAGGAGCAAGGTCCATGTCTTGAATTATTTCATTAAAAATTAAAGCTTTGTAAAAGTGTACACATTTCATTAACTTCACATTGCAGGCTTTGCAAATATTCTAAGGGATGCTAATCTCCTGGCTTTAATTAGATTGAAGGTCTCTTGCAAAGGCTATCATTTTAATATAAAATGAACGATCTTTTAAGCTTTGTGAATTAAAAAACAAGAACTCCCATTTTAGATCAACAGTTATACACTGAAACAAAAGAGATTTGGATTTTTTGCAAAGTTAAGGTTTTTTGCACTACCTACTGTGCAATTGCAGAAGTCAGGCAGTACATACATGCCTCATATCTGTCTGGGATATGCTTGTAGAATCACAGACTGGTTTTGGTTGGAAGGTTCCTTAAAAAATCATCTTGGCCCAGCTCCCTGCCATGGGCAGGGCACCTTCCACTATCCCAGGTTGCTCCAAGCCCCATCCAACCCAGCCTTGGACCTCCCAGGGATCCAGGGGCAGCCACATCTTCTCTGGGTGCCCTGTGTCAGAGCCTCAGCACCTTCCCAGAGTATAATTTCTCTCCAATATCAAATCTAAACCTCTGGTTTTGAAGCTGTTTTCCCCTGTCCTGTCACTACATGCTTTTGTAGATAGGGTGTCTCCATCTTTCTTGTGGCTCCCCAACAGACAGAGACACCTCCACATCCCCTGTCCTTGACAGCAAACACCTCTATTACACTAATTCACCCAAAAACCTCCCCTAGATCAGGGCCCTGCTAGCACACTGGCCTTGTCTTTCTTCCTCTAATGACTTTCTGTGCAATATCAAGTTGACTCCCAGAAAATTGCCCAGAGTGACCCAAGAGGAGCAGTTCTGGAGGGGAGAGGAGCAGGGCACTCCTGTGGGACACCACAGGGGTGGCCTGGCTGTGAGTGTGGGACGACATCTCAGCCCAGCTCTGAACTAATCTTCCCTGCCAGGGGCTGCACTGAACTATTTTAAATCTGCAGTTGTCATCTGCCCCTGTTCTCCTGCTATTATCCCCTGCTAGGAGGAGAATTTTTATATTTCTGACCAAGATGCAATCTTCTTTCCCTTATCAAACATGATAGAAAATGCTGTAGTTACAGAATAACAAACTCATCTCCTGGATAAATGTCAATCTATTTTTAAGTGTGAGATCAGCTTGGGAGCTGCCTGTGACAGTGTATCACTTCATGCCAAGGCGGTGTCTCCTCATTTCTCATTTCACTCACCTCCAGTCCCCTGCCTTTGGTACCACGTTGCCTTGGGTATTGCTCCTTTCTCCTCTTTAGCTGGTTCCCCTCTGCATGCAAAGGGCCTAATGCTGCCTGCTCCCACCCTAGAATCTCCAGTTTAGGTAAATGGATATTCTTGTTTTGTGCTCTTCTCTGTCAGTTCTCAGCCCTGCTCACCTACTTTCAGCTACATTCATTTGAGCCCAGAAGCTGCTCAGGAGTGCAGCTGTGCAGTTCAGCTTTGTACACTTCACTGTTGGACTTCTGGACCCATAATATGCTTCCAAACTATCCTACACTGTCTTTTGAGGATTTCTGCATCACATTTTGGAGATGAATGTATTAACCATGGAATGATTTGGGTTGGAAGTGACCCTAGAGCTCATGTTGTCCCAACTCCTGCCATGGCAGGAACATCTTCCACTAGACCAGGTAGTTCCAGGCCCTGTCCAACCTGGCCTTGGCCACTTGTCTGGGCATCCTCTACCAGTGTCTCACCACCCTCACAGCAAAGAATTTCTTCCTTATATCTAATCCAAACCTGCCCTTTTTCAGTTTCTGTACAGCCAGACACAGGGCAGGCTGCTTTATGGGATCTGAGCACAGAGAGAGACTTGCAAAAGGTCCTTTACTTGTGCTTGTGGGGAACAGACATCTAAACCCATTGCTAGCATTAGATCCAGTTGGAATAGCAGTTAATTAAATGATGACTTTTTTCCTTTCTTTCAGTTCATCATTCATACCAGTTGGGTGTACAGACTCTTCAAAACTAAGAGGGCTAAGCTCCAAGTATAAATTTAATTAATCAATAATTATAATTTTTAAACAATCTTGATTTATTAAAAATTGACCTCCAGTAAAAGACCTGACTCCATTAATGTCTGCACTTAGTTCTCCGCTGCTGAGAGTCTTGCTGGGCAAGTTTCCTTTAAGAGCACAAAGTCCTCAATTTCATTTCTGCAGTTCCCTAATTTTGATTCAGAGCCACATCTTTGTTTAAAGGTTTATGTAGATAAACCTCAATTTTGTCAATCTCAATTTTGTATAAGAAGTAGGATCAACTTCTAATTTCCAATGTTAAATCCTACGCTCTACTTTCCACTGCAATATTCTTGAGATGACTGTTCCAGGTTAGATCCCATGCTGGGTTCAACACTTAGAATAAACTAAAGTAACAGTAACTTCATTTACTCATTAAGAACATGGGTTTGTTCTAAAACTACCCGATATACAGTGAGCTTTCAAAGTTCAGGTTAAGATATGCAGCTGTGGCATGGACAATAACAATGACATTGGGGGCTGCCCAAAATACAAATTCTCTGCTTTCCTGCTCCTTAAGGACACACAATAATACAAGTAATATTTTGTGATAGCCTGTATATGAAACAGATATGAAAAGTCTCCCCAGGGAGTGCCCATCTGCGTGATAATGGGATGTTTTAAGCACCTAGTGAGAGGTGAAATTTCTTCAGTATAGAATCTATTGTGAGCATTCTAGGGGCTGTCTGGGTAGTGTTACATACATTACCCAAACATCAGGGGCTTGGGGCTGCTGGGCTGCCAGGATGCTGCACTTTCCATCCTGTGAGCATTGGCCCATGAGGGTGCAACTGGCTGGTGAGCTCTGGAGATCTCTGGCTGTAGGAAACCTTTCTCCAACCTCACCTCTGCTGCAGACCACCAGTGACCACAAGCACTGCATTCCCCTTCCTTGCAGAGCAGTGCCAGAAGACACATGGATTAGCATGGCAGATATTTGAGTGTCATTAAGAGTGTGAGAAATGGTCGCACTGGAGTAAAACCAAAGTTCACAGAGAGCATTAACCTCTGGGGTTTGGTGCCTAGGAGAAGACAAGGTGCACAGAAAACAGCACCCACTGCCAGCCAGCCAGGTTAGCTCCCCTCGACAACATCTCACTCTTCACGTGTCAGATTGACCTAAAAATCCCTTTTCCTGTACGTGCTCTGACAGGTGCTGTATTTGAACAAATGTTAATAGACAGCATATTAACTCTGACGGCTTCAGATCACCGAGGTATGTGTCTGAGTTTGCATCTCCTGGATAAACATTCCTGACTCTCATCTGCTTTGATCAGTATCACTCACTCTGTGATCCCTGCTCTTCCCCAGCGTCGTGACAAATTTTTGGTTCCGTGTCAACATCAATGTCTCAGTGGCTGTAACCGTGGTTGAGATGGGCCACTTCATCTCAGTATCACATCCTGGTGGTTCAGAATTGATCTGAGTGTGCTCTGAAAGTTTTATGGGCATCTCATTGCCAGGGATTTTTACGATCTGGAAGGTGCAGGCACATTTCTACTACCACAGTACAGAATGGAGGCAGAGAGGGCTGCAGCACACTCAGACTCTTTCCTCCTCATATTTCACTTCAAAATCTCTCTTGTTTAACCACTGGGCTGGAAAGGAGGAAGGTTTGTGACATTTTTCACAAGGCCAAGGTAAGACAGTAGAAAAAATTCATTACAGAATTACAGAATCATTAAGGCTGGAAAAGACCTTCAAGATCATCTAATCCAACTGTCAACCTCATACCACCATAATCACTCCTACACCATATCCTAAACCACGTAATTCTAAACAAGGAAAATTCCCAATGAACAGGGTTGGCATTGCACTTTTTACAGGACTCAGCATCTGACACATATTCAATGGGACTGTTGTGTCTCTTCCATTTCTGCTACTTCCCCCCCCCCCCCCCCCCCCCCCCCCATTTCTTATTTAAAAGTATTAGAATACATATTTGGAAACAGACCATAGCTTAGCTCCATCAGCTTCAATAAAGCTGTGCTTATTTCGACCATATGAAGTCCTGCCTTTAAATTTCAGAGGATATAAGAAACTGCCCTAAAAGAGCTCTATACTGTACAGTCCAGTGATTACCCTCTGTCTTCAATTCCCTTTGCCCCAAGCTATTACCTCTATCTACTTGGGTTTTTTCCTTCCCCTAGTGACTGGTTTACATCTCAGGTACTTAGAACAAAGGGTATTGTTTAGATATATGTTTAAGGCAGCATGTTCTGGAAGTTACTTGCATCATAGTTAGCATTCTGCCTTTTTCTTTTTTTACAAAATAAAGACAATTCTTACCTGTTACAACACCACAAAGAGCCCTTTTTCCTGCACAGAGACAACAGCAACATGCAGATATTGTAGTTGTTAGAATATGCAACCTGAAAACTAGGCTCATTTTAAAACCACATGCTCCAATTAATAAATAAAGTCTATTAGTACTGACCTATTGATCAAAGATAAGAATCAGGGATTCCAGCATCATCTCTTTCTCTGTAGACTGCTACCTCCACCAGTCCTTATAAGTTAACATTTGAATTGGAATTACCTCTTGTAATTACATTTATATTAATAGAATTAGAAGGCAAACGCTCTTCTGAGTTTTATCTTTGAGTGATAAACTGAATTCTCACTTCAATCTACTGCGCTTGCACAGAGATTTACCGTGTGTGAACCTCATAGTAATTTTGAGATTGAAACTTGGGCAATTCTGGGGACAGACAAGATCAAGAGACAGATTTGTCTGCTCTCAGGTGGCTGCGGCCCACAAAGCTTTTCCTTTTCCAAACCCTTATTGGTTGCTCTTAGCAGCCCTTTCTGTAACCCAGTCCTTGCATCAACTGCTTAGTGTGTACAGAAATGTTTATATCCCTTGAGCTCGAGCCTCCTTTAGTTTCTCTTCATTTCCCTTTCTTAGAGCCTGTCCATTTGTTCTTGTATTTGACACTAGTTTTCTGACATCTCTCCTAGCTATTCCCCTTAGAATCATGTATAAAATAATGATGTCCACCCTGAGCTTTCCTCTCTTCAAAAAGCACTGACCTAGTTTCTCTGCTTTTACAGTAGAAGTTCTCCAGTCCCATGTCAACGAGGTTGCCCTGACATATCTTAGCTCTGATAGTTATCTCTCTCTTTTAATAATGGCATCCTGAATGGGGATTATTTCCTCTAAATGCATCTTCATCTGTTCCCTGTAGACTATTTCCTTTTGAGTTACTTCTGATTGATCTGTTTTTGGTGGTAGGGCTACGCAAAGATAGCTCTGATCTTTCTATCCAGGGCCTGACCACAGGTGATGATTCCTGTGGACTTTGGCCAGAATTGGAGCCTTTGATAATATATTCCCCAAACCTGTATAAAACACAATGAAAAAAGCCATAGTTTAAATTGCTCTTTCTTATTATTAATGGAGCAGATCCTCAGCAAGAGTAGTGGGTCACTTAAGTCCTTGGATGTGTGCAGAGATAACAATATTGCCTAGTAGCTACAGAATTGTTATTTTTGTACAGCACCACTCACTTATTTTCCTTCATTTGCACTACATTCTTTCTTTGCATTATGTCCAAACTAACCCTTTTTCCTAAGGATCTGACCCTCCATCATCAAAGTGAGGGGGAGATTTCACCTAGCCTTCTGCAGGAACATCATGAAGGCCTGGCTTTTACTTTGGGTAAGTTTTTAGCATGCTTTGGTTTCTCTTTTTATTTTTTAAATACACTGCCCATTCCCTTTCATTCACCTACCCCACTTATTTTTTTTATTTATGCTTTTTTATTTTATTATTTTTTTTTTATTCTTTAGCCTTTCTCGTTGACCTCTGACTGACAAAGTGTTCATAGGTTGTAGAAACTTCCCCTCGTCACTTACTGTGATGCTGCTGCAGGAACTGGAGCCACTCTGCTGTCCCTGCAGCCTGGCAGCCTTTGGCTACGGCTGCCTGCCTTTGGATTGATGTTTGGCATGGTCCCATCCCACGATGCTGAAACAGGAGCTCCAGTGCCTTGGGTCTCTTCAGGATCTGCCTGCTGATCTAAGCTGGGATGGGCTGTATGTGAGACTGCTCTGGTTTATGTTTTCCAGCTATCCAGAACGGGTAAGCAATTTTCCTTTCTGATATTTATTGAAGAATGGAGGTGTCCTCCATCACCTGCCTTACACCTCAGCCTCAGAAACTCCTTTCACCAGCTGGTTGCTGTGTAAGGATCACTTCTACTGTGCTGCTGGGGAGAAACGAAGCTGACTTCTATACAGTTTGTCTAATTTTGTGTGGCAAAAAGCAACAGCAACATTTGCTAATTCTGTTTGTACTGGTTGCTCCCTGCAGCAGGGGCCATCCTTCCTGGCTGGGGAGAGGGCGTTGTTTTGCAGGGTGTTAGCTTCCATCACTTGGGATTTGATATTTTTAGCAAGTGGGTGCAATCTTGATTTATACTGATGTCCCCCTTATTTTTTTTTCCCTCCCTAAGAATAGAATGTATCTATCTACCAAAAATGTGCAGCTGGTTGAGTAGTTCTTCTGAGTGCTTTCTGTGGAATGAAGGCAGACCAAAATGGTAAAGACATAAATAATTGATTCTGTCCCACTGAAACCCCTGGACTTGTTCCCCAAGCCTGTCTTTCATGTAGATATATTATCTCACTGAGAATTTCTTGTCAAACTATGTTAAGTAAATAAGAGAGGTGAAATATCAGCAACAAAGCTAACAAATGGAGCCGAATGCTCCACTTGAAAGAACAGATCTAGCTGTTTACCATGCTAATCTGAAATGAAATGAAAATGTATGTTTTTCATCTTTTCAGACAACGATCTTCAAATACAGGTAGCTAAGGTCTTTAACAACACAGATTTATTTTTTTTTTCAAGAAAAACCCTATTGTGGAGGTGTTTTATGTGTCTCTGTGCCTGGATCAGTGTAGAAACTGAAAAATCTATTATGTTGATAGCCTTACCAGACTGAGCCTTTTATCATAATAAATTTATGGTTCAATTTGCCTGTTTTATACATACCCACCTAACTTTCTGATGCTGTGAAGGGGATGCTGAGACTTCCACATGCTCTGAGGTTTATGCTTCCTTTTGCCATACTGAATGCCTTCTTATGGCTGCTCCAAGTCTGCTCCAGTGCTGTCCTCGTGGCTCCACTGTGATCTCCTTACGAAATCTTGGGAGCAACCAGGCCAGTTAGTTATTAGTAGTTAGTTATCAGCAGCATCTAATATTCATCGCGTTCCAGTCAGCAATTTTCTGATATTTGGGGAGCCAGAGACTAACTGGGTGTTATTCTTTGCTTCACAGAGATTAAGCTCGCTTTGCAGCCTGGTCCCAGCAGCTTTCCGGAGGGAACATCCTCCCCAGACGGGCTGCACGCTGCTAATTACAAGGGAAATCCTGGCAGTGTCAAAGCTGGTGCCAAAACCTCCCTGATTGCGGCGGTGCCGGGATCTCACCAGATGTCTGGATTGTTTATCCATCTGGGGGTTTCTCGCCCGGGTTGTTTGCTGGCCGGCCTTGACCTTCCTTGGGAGTCACGGCTCCTCTTCCACCCCCGCAGGAGCAGGGCTGCTTCTGACGCAGCTCCGGCCCCCAGCCCCATCTCTGGCTGACGTATCTTCAGTGTGCTGCAGCCAGGGAGGAAGAGAAGTGTCTCATCCGGCTGTGGCTGTCCTTGCCTTTCCGCTCCTGTCACCCAGACCTGGCACTGGGCTCTCCAGAGACCATCTGCCTCCAGCTCTGGAGGGAGCGCTGCTCCACGGAGACAGACAGACCCACGTTGAAAAAGATGGTGTGAGCCTCGAGGAACCTAGTTGTTAAGGAGAGACAGGAATATGTGAGTAATTTAATTTTTCATGCAAAACTCTGCTAGGAACTACTAGACTTTCCAAAATGTATTCCAAAGAAATGCAGAGATAGATTCCCGACCGGCATTAATCAGTGCTGATTAAGTCATGGAGCTACCCAATTTCTGCCTGGTGAGTACTTTTCCTGTCATTGATTTATTGCCTTCCTTAGAAAAATAAGACCTGGGAAATAAAGAGTTCAAGTAAATTTGCTCAGTTACCCAGCCAACTGTTGACTGTGGTACCAGGGATAATAAATGTTAGGGGAAATTCCTCGTGCACATTCATGCACTGAGGCCAAGAGCCGAAGTGTCCCGTGAGCTCCAGACCCTCCAAAAGCTGGAGGACACACAGCAACACATTCAGGACCTGGGAAGAGCAAGAAGAAGATGGGAGCAGGCTGCCAGAGCTCCCTGAACACCAGTGGGGCCACAGCTGATGACAGGTGTCTGCAGACAGCCCAGTGCACCTCTCCCCTCACTGGGGAAGAGGGAAATGTGCTTTTCCTCAGCCTGCCATGAGAAGTGCTCATGGGTGAGATCCAACACTTGCTACCAGTATTCCTGTTGGTACCTCGCCACCAGGTGCTGTTTCTTTCCTCATATTTATAACAAAACTCCTCAGTGTGTATGAACTCAGGCTTGCAGGCTTGGGCTGTGTGGGGGTTATTGTTTTCCTGCAGACACGTGGCATTATGGTTAAGTCACTGGATATGCTAACACCACCATCTGGATTTGTTTTTCAGATGACACCACATTATTTGTTAAATACTCTCTACCCCATCTCCTTTAAGATATTTTAAGGATTATTCTGCAGAGGTGTATCCAGGACAATTCTTATCAGCTTTGTTTGTTTGACTCACCTGTTTGCCTCTAGCTCTATTTAGAGCATTTGTTGCATATTTTCATTAACCTGGTATGACAAACTACTTTCATAAATGTATGAACTACACAGCATGAAGAGTCCAGCTGCAGGAGGCCACCTGCTAGGGACAACATGTGGGACTCTCCAAACAACATAAATGTTTTGATTTTGGGGTATCTGTTTTATGACATTATCAATGGATCTGGGTCTTGCAGGAGCTTGTCGCTTGGAGAAGACATTAGATTCTTTAAAGGATGTATATCATCCATTCTTGAGAAGTTACTAACACTTCAGAACAGAATTTAAGACATGGTTAGCAAATCCATCCACTTGCTATAGTAATTTCCTAAGTATAAGGAGGACCTTTGGTTTGATATGATGGAACAAAGTGAGATAGTTCTACAAGATACAGTTAAATTGCAAGGAAAGGATTTCACACATGGGCTTAAACACAGTCTCCCTTTTGCCTGTCAAAGCCACACAGACCCTTTGTTTCTCATCCTATGACTCAGCTCAGGATGAAAGTCCCTTGGTGTGCTGTAATCCTGCTTTCACAGGGCCAGAAGAGGAGCACTTAGAGCTCTATTACCCAAACTGTGCACACACTGACCACATATTTGCTGCATCAGGTGTTTAATGAAAACTGCCTTGGTACAAACATGAGCCTATTTGCTCACCAGTGGCTCCTGTCACCAACCTCATTTAGTGACAATGAACAAGAAATCTATTCTTTTTTTTCTCTAAACCGGAATATTTACATATTTCAGCCCTGAGGCTCAGCCCACCCCACCCCACCCTTTACTCCAGATCTTTGCCTCTGCACCACTGCACTAAATAAATTAACAAGTTATCAACCAGACTGCCAGGCCACTATGGGCTCCCCATTACTGAGGCTGTCATTGCCACTCAGGGCTCTGCTGGAACGTGACAACTTCACAGCAGAAGGTCACTCCCCCCAGTCACTCTCTCTCTGCTGCTTGGAGGCAACTTTACTGAGAAATGATTTGTTTTGGTAGAATCAGAGGCACATTTGTTAGTTAATTCATTCTGTAAAACTCAAATGAGATGAAAAACAAGCATAGATCTGACAAATGGCATTTAATTATGTCTGAGTCTAAAATTCATAATACATATTTATGCTGCCCTAAGTCATTTGCAGCCAAGGTCCCTTTTATTCTCATAACTGAGTCTTTTTGCTGATATGGGAAGAGGGTGTTGGTGATGGGTTACTCCATGTTCTTTCACTACTTTTCCATGTTCTTTCACTACTTTGTGCCATCCTCTGCTCTGAACAGGCCATGGGCTTTCCACATGCACTTTTTCTACAGTGCAGCAGTCCTCTAGGTCTTATTATTCCATAGCTTGTGCAAGTAATCCAGAGAAATTATAGGTGGCCAATAGTTTTATCTTGAAAGATTACTACATCTTGTCTTTGACTTCTTTGTAGGTTTTTGTTCGAGGCTTTGGGTCTTGGAAGATACCAGGACAAGGACTGCACCAGGACTGTGTCCCTGTCCTTACAACCTGCCACTGTCAGGAAAAGCTGTTTACTGCAGTGGAGGTGGAGCTGCCTCTACATTGACACAAGGAGACAGGGTAAGCACAAGACAAGTAAAAACACAGTGAAGTGATAATGCAGAGTTTTGAGAATGTGCAAAGCACAAGCTCCTGGGAAATGGACATTGTCACATGTGGCTCATTAGCACACTGAAGCTCTGACCTAGCAAATATTTACATGCACTTAAGTGCACATTTGAAAGGGCTAAATATACACCTGCTCCCCCTTCAGCTGCCAGACGTCTCTAGACTCTGCATTTGGTGCAAATGTCTTTGACTCAAAAGCATATGCTGCAGTTTTGCTGAAGATGTAGGTGTATTTTTATAATGGTTTGGCGCTGTTATTGTAACAGTAAGCTTTTTTTTTCTTTTTTTTTAATCCTTCTCTCAAGATGTCATAGAGTATCCAACCAGGAGAGTTGGCTTAGGAGAATTTTGGTCTTCTCCTCCCTCTCCAGCATCCTTTCCTCTCTGCAGAGCCAGGTACATTGGAAACACTGCCTGTGACCACGAGGTCAGCAAGAGGCTCCTCTTCCCCTGCCATAAGCTCCCACTCCAGCCTGAGCATCCCTACCTGTGGACCACCTCCACCACGAGACAGCAACACCAAAGAGCTTCAACTGATCTCCTAAATGGGACTCTGTGGGGACAACTGGCCCTGTCATCTCAGGAAGAAGTGATTTCACAGCTCCTGCCTGCCTGCTGCCCCAGCCCTGCCTCTCCTGCCGTGGGACTGCCAGCCTGGGGAGCACTTTTCACCCTCATGACATTGCTGCTCTGCCGAGCCACTGCAGCCACCACCTCCTCCCCTCTCTGGCACTCTGCCACCCAAACTCACTGGGGAGCTTCAGGGTTTTTTTGTTCTCTGGTGGGAAATTTCATTTGACCCTTTCAAGTGGGACAAGAACAGATATTAGATTTGTTGACGATGAAGTGCTTTTATGTGAGTTCAGCAAAAGAGGTACAATGAAAAGATTGCAGCTGTCGAGCAAAAGCACCACACCTATCGCAGAGTTCATGTGCATTTACAACTGGCACATCAATGAAGGCTCTCCTCACCCTTGCAGATGTACTCCTCCTTCCACAGAAAACTTGTTAATCATTCCCTCAGCTCTGCCAGCCCTAAACCCCCTTGGGAAAACATGGTGTTCGACTGTCTTGTCAGATCTTGCAATGATAGAACTGCTATTAGCAGGTAAAAACTACATGAAGGTATTTTATCTTTCTGTAAGTGTTATGGGTCTCCTTGATGCAGGATGGGACAGCAAGTCAGAACACCAGATACCTCAGGTTGTAATTAAATTCTAAGACCACCATTGCCCTAGTGAATAGACACTACTTTATACGCAAATTTAGAAAGATAGGTAGATAAACAGGTAGACAGAAAAATAGAAAAAGAAGATCATCGATGGATAGATAGGTGGATAGATTTCAGACAGAAATAGAATTAAATTTGAACTTATTTTCCTGTGTGATGAAGTCACACAGCTACTAAAAAACTATTTTCTAAAATTTAAGGTAAAAAATAAACTCTGTCAAGAAGCAAGGAACTCAGACTTGGCAATGGAAATTGAAAGGAACCCTAAATCCCACATAACTGTTATCTGACATCATACAGCAACTGCACGTAGTACTAATGGCAATAGGGCTCCTATTAACTAGAAAAACCCTAATGAAATCTCTGGGCTTGCAGTCAGTCAATCCTGCAAAAATAGCAAGTGTTAGACCTCATGCCAATGAACCAAGCACATGGCAGCATGATTGGAAAGGACCAGCAAATGCTTTGCAAGCTCACCAAGGTGGCCCCGGCACTGGGTCAAGAAACTGAGCTGAGTTAAAGAGAGCATGACCATCCCTGAATTCCTGCCCTGTGGCAGTGCCCAGCACAGCTGGCAAGTGCCAGAGCACTGCTTTAACTGCTGCCAGGTGGACTTTCCTTAGAAACACTCTGAGAGTCCAGTCCTGCTGGAGCACAGTTTGTGTTGGCTCCCCTCTCCCCAGGGCCCTTACTCAGGAAATGGAGCAGGCTCCACACGCTCCATGGCACTGGGTGTCTGCAGAGAAACGTGAAGCTTCTGGGCACAGGGAGCTTCCCTGGCTCCTTTTTGAAGCCTTGCATTCATTTACAAAGTCACAATTACACTGGACAAGCAACAACCATTATGATTAATCAATAATTTATTCCTAGCACCTTGGCCCTTTGTAAAGTCTTGCAAATTTAATTTACATCCTTACACATCCAAACAACAGATTTCTACATAGAGTAAACTATGGTTTCTAACTTCTAAGCAACAGGAGCACGTGCATTACTTGATTTAGGGTTTTTTTGCTAATCCTAGATTATCTTCAAGATCTTGAGAGCTGTTACAAAATTCAGATGAAGAGTGCAGAACTCACCCTCTAGGTGCAAAGCCACAAGTCCCCTGCCTCCAGGACATTAGAGATGCCTTTCTCACCTTCCTGGAATCCAAGTGCAGAGCTCCAGGTGCATCACTGTGGTTTCTGAGTTTGAGGTTCAGAGCACCTTCTGTGGACAAGCAGTGTCATTCACCAAAGCCTGCAGCAAAACCGTGGAAACTTTTCATTGACTTCTGCACAATTCAGCATTTGCTTTGCACTGATGAATGAAGTAAATGTTCAGCTGATTACTTCATGCAGCTTCTACTCCCAACATTAAACCATTGCTTCATTCTCTATTCCTGTGCCCTTACCAAATAGTAGTAGATTATTTTATGGGATAACCTCATTTTCCTTCCCTTCTTCCGGTCCCTTTCTAAGGCAGACCTGGAGCTGGCAGAAAAAAACCCAGGCACAACCAATGAGCTAGACCTCGTTAGAGCAATATGGGATTTTAGGCTCCTTCCTCATCCCAAGTGGCTTTGGCAGTTTCCTTTTATTCTTTAACATTGTTTGCATTATTTACACAGCTGCACCACTAACTGTTTCTTGTTACATGTTTATTTATTTCTTCCTACTTTTTTTTTTTAATTTTAAGTTTCTCTCTTTAGATTTTAGAACAGCATAAATTTATTTTTACCGCTTAAAAAAATCCTTTGCTTGTAATGAAACCCACAAATCTAACAGTGCCTAAATGTAAGAGTGACCTGTGTTTATGAGGGGGACACAGGGGCAGGTTTTGAAAGCCGAACCACATCATTTCACGATCCATAATCAGTTTTTAGGGGTTTTCTATTATTATTATTATTTCAAGGACCAGGTGTCTGAAAAAGGTATCATTTTTCTCAGCAGCTTGTGCTAGATGTTTTAAAAAGGTATTAATGCAGCTGTACAGGTTATAGCTGGGTGTGTGACTGCCCGCTGGATTTACACGCGCAATTACCCCAAAAACACACAACCCTCCGAGACTCACACATGCAAAAAGCCTCTTGGCTGGAAAACTCTTGGCATGAATGCTCCATTTCCATATGCAGTCACACTGAATATGCACATACATTAGGTGCAGGAGCACACATACATTTTTTCAAGCTGGAGGCCTTGGTGTGAACCTAAAGAAGAAAAGACAAATGCTGCAGAAAAGGGGTTTAGGTCAAATTCACTGAGCAAGGATGAATCTGCTGGGTTGCACTCACATCCCCTGTAACAATGCACATCATTTTCTGCAATCAAATATGCTGAAAGCTGTGGAATTTTAGGGTTTTTTTCTTTATGCCTTTACATTCTTTGAACATTCACAATCTTTAATTTTCTTTTTCTGATTCCAATAGATGAAAACCAGCCCAATGTAAATTTTCATCTGAAAGAGACAATTCAACAGAAAAAAACCTATTTCTGAGTATTAACATGTTTGAAAATCAGGCAACCAAAGATTGTAAACATAGACTTAGGTGTCTGAATTTAGGCACCTATTTTTTAAAACCTTGGCTTTGAAAATGAAGTATCTGAATGTATATAGAAAATATAAATCACCAGTCACTTTTATTACATGTATGTTTATATAACGACCTTAGAACACATTTTAAAAATGTAAACGTTCCTTAGTATGTTTAACTACGTGTCTAAAGAAGATATAGGACAGAAAGAAAACAAAATTTGACAAATGTTTCTGATCAATCCTGAAGAAATCAATAGGAATTCACTCACAGCATGATTTCATTTAACTTTCCACGCTAGGAACAGTAACCTGGCTTTCTGTTAAAGCAAAAGCATTCGTACTTCTCAGCGATTTAATTCTCATGTCAACATGTATCAGGCAGGCAGAGGATGGTTTGGAGACTGGGAGGGAAAGGAGGAATGGATGGAAACACACGGAAATTGTGTGGACTGAGCTGTATGGTTGGGTGATTTCATTTCACCAAAACTAGTTTTTAATAGAAAACGGAGTTTTCATTGAGATGCATATTTCCCTTCCCCTTTGAGGGAGCAGAAAGTGTCTGTTTCTCAAACCATCTTTTGATGTTTATTTGAAAAATACCTAATATCCAAGAATAGGAGCAGCTTGGAAAAGCCACTGAATCCTGACCACTGCATCAGTTCCTTGATGGGAACCTCAGCCTGGCTGTCTGGAGTGTCTCCCATCCCTGCAGCCACAACACCCAGGAGGAGTTTGGTGTCTCCACCATGCATACTCTCAGTGTGCCATTGTAACACAGAAAGAAGAAGGGACAAGCCCAGACAACAAGAGGATGAAGACGTGCAACCACAGCTCTTGTGAATGAACTTGGGGGGTTTTTTTTGGCCAAAAGAGGAAGAATTTTGGCCTACAAGTCAAATGCCACAACAGAGAATTTTGTTTTGGAAATGTCATCAGGTTGGGTTTTTTTCCAAAAATCAGACTTGAGTGAAGAAAGCCTCTGCTTTCCACCTTCCCAAGCAAGGCAAAACTATTGGCAGTCCAAGCTCCTATATTGAACTTGCTTCTACTCCCTTAGCAGACCAGAACCTTGCATGGTGTATGGAAACCAATGGAGCATTCAAACCCAGAGAACATCTGGTTTACAATATTTTCTTCTTGCTTTTCATGGTTGTGCTCCTGGAAGCACATTTGGGTCCACAAGTGCGGGTGTGCACATATGTCTGTTCTTATTTATTCTAAATATAAACTGTTTTCTGAAAGGGCATTATTCATAGACAGATGAAAGAGCCCTGTCCTTCTTAGAAGTCTGGTTAAAAACCTGAAGTTGACACTGGGTGCCATATTGGACTAAAGCAAAGTGTGGAAAGAGTGTTCTCCAAATTCTGAGAGAGTCCTGGTTAGAAAGTTATGGGTAATAAAAAAGATCTCAGCTTTGCTGCTTCATTGAATCCCCAGTTATATATAAAGCAGATGTCATCTCTGCAATATGCAATGTGTAGGCTAAGAAAATCTATCAGCCAGTGACATCTGAGAGTGACATTGTTTTGAAATGCACCTTTCTATCTGTGTATACCCAAAATTATGTGTGCTCACACACACAGCTTATGTAGCTTAAACACAATGATTCATTATGATTTTTTCCAGGAAAAAATCGGGAGTCAGATTTGACTGACCATAGAATTCATACAAAAAAAGACAGAAAAATGTTTTACTTTCAGGCTGAATTGATGAGTAAGCCTGCAAATGGAAACACGACGAAATCCAGTTTCAGTCCAACAAGCTGAAGAGGCTCTATTATTATTATCTTTATTTTCATTATTTTTGTGGGCAAGGTATGAAGCAAAATAGCTGTGTCTGTTTAGCTGCCTGAACAATAGAAAAGTTTATGCAGCTCTTGAGCTGAAATGTTTTTGACAGTTTTCAATTTTAGTTCTTTTGATTTGGTAAGAAATCTGCAAAAATATGATTTTGAAAATCACCAGTTTCATGCTTTATTCCTTTCTCAAAATTAGACTGTATTGTCCAACTCCTCTTCACTTACTGTTTCTGAGGGAATCCTAGAAAATAGCTGGGAAGAATCAGTGCTGGGCTGTTGCTTAGAAACTGCCTGGGTTTCTATAATATTGCCTGATGTAATAGTTATATTGCCCACTTGCATCTGTTAACAAGCAATACAACAGAATCCACAGGTACCAATAAAGAAACTAACCTGGAATTCATTACTTTCCTTGAAAATTCATCAGTGCATTTTCTAGCTTGGCAAAATGTTTTTCTCAGGTGCTAATTAATAAAATAGGAGATGTATTGCCTCCACATACATCTTTTTTATTTAGATTTATTTATTTTGCCCCAGGGAAAAGATGTTGTTAAGAATGTAGTGTGTTAGTATAATTACAATTTTGCAATGCCATAGGAAGGCATGAGGTATGAGCTGTGGTTCTGTGGGATTTTCTTCACTGAGAGCTTTAGTGTGGCAATATAACCATTTTCTTAATGTGTTTTAAAGAGAAGTAACATGGGTGCCTTTGTAAAATCAATAGGACAGGACATTTCTGATGAGTGCTGTTAGTGGATTCTCAACAGCGCCCAAGCAACAGATGAACTGTCTTACCTTAGTACTGTCAGCATTCCCAAATCCAGGGGTGCAAAAAGAGCAGATCCAACGATCAGAGCAACAAGATGGACTTCACAACCACTCACATGAAAATGATATACTTCTATATTAAAAAAAAAAAAAAAATCAACTTTTAAGGTAAAACAATGCAAGTTTCTCTCTTAAGAACAAGGACTACAAATTTTCCAACAAAAGCCAAGATGCAAACTCACGTAATTGCTGACGCTGTGGTACAAGGAAAGCACCTGAGAGTTAAGTGAACTGGCAACACTTTTGCAGCCCAAGCCCCAGCAGCTCATTCCTCACCTGAGTGTGACCCAAAGCCCAGCACAGCCACTGGATACACACCTGTTCAGTGCTCTGAACAGCCCCATGGCCCTGCCAAATAAGAGACATGTCTCACTTGTGTACACTGTCCTTAGAGCACACGCTCACTCCTCACGTGGGAGTTCCATGCTGCCATGGAGGCAGCTCCTTTTGGAGGCTCCTGACTGAAGCACTTTTACAAGCCCATCCCCAGCAACTGGCTTCCTGCATTTAGAGGAGACATAATAAAATGATTGCAGCCCACCTCTCAGTTATTAAGCATGAAGGAAAGCACAGGAAGGGTTGTAGGGAAGAGGAGACTCCGTGACTGTTACTTTTTGTAAGTAAATCTCACTCACGGGAGCGCGGCTACCGCTTAGATGGATTACACTCAGCTCTACCTGGGGGCCTCGATTTGTGAGGGAAAACAGTTTAAACTCCTGGTTTGCTGTTCCACTTGTTCTCAGCAGGCAGAGGAATTGTGTTGGAGCACAGCAAAAGCTGAGGTTGTTCAGCGACAACAAACGCGGGGGCGGATGCTCATCGCCAGGCGTGGGGATTTGGGAATGCAACTCACATAAGTGTTAATGGGAGTTACACGAGTAAATCCCTGCCCTTCAACATGATAATACATAATATACCCCTTAATTTTTAATTCACCAGGGTCTCAATTTTAAAGCATTTTCATATAGTTTGTCCTAATTATAATCATTTTTAATGACAGCTTAAAAATTTCACATGACTGTCTTATCACATACGGTACTTAATTTCTCAAGTGAACAGTTTCCATGTGGTGTATTCTGGGAATTTTGAGAACTAAAACACTAAGGAAAAAACTACTTTGTATAATCAAATGAGATGTTATTATTCCACTATGTTTTATATACACTGGAATAGAGTTTCTCACAGTAATGGCAACCATTTTGAAAAGTACTTAAAACTGAGACAATTTTTTGGTATGGAATGTTATTGGCTTAATCTCAATCTCATGGACCATGGCTTTTGGTCTACCTCTCATGGCCAGAATTAATGTAAATTAGTAAGTAATTATTAGTTAGTGCTGGCTTTGGGGAGGTTTCAGCCTATAAGTAATTTTTCGTTTTCTCTAGGACTTGATAAACTCTGAATATACAGCTACAACATCACTATTTTTATACTAATATATTATCAGTATATTAGCATTATATGCTACATATATATAATATATATGTTATATATCTCATTCTACAATAATATACCTATATATTATTATACTATTATATGTAGCATATAATGAATGCATCAATAGTATATTAATCTATTAATTATTATATTGACACGCAGCAGGCGAGCACTCACACATTGAACAGGAAGGACAAACAGCCAAGTTTAGAATACAGCAACACACCCCATATTAGATACTGGCCTTGCCTTCAGCATCTCAGTGGGCAGGTAAACCAGCAATTACTGGAGTAACTGGTCCTGAGTGACACATGTAACAGAGGACCATGTGCCATGAATCCAGAAACATGCCAAGGATCTGCTCACCATTCCACATGCCCCACAAAGCATTCCCGTGCCAGCCTATTGGAACCCAACCACAACAGCCACAGACAGAATTACACCAGCAACTGCTGCATGTCCCATTTGAAGCATTTCCCCACTCTTCAGCCAGGCCTTTTGAGTTCTCTTATTTCAGTTTCCTCAACTAATGGTTTTCTAGTTTGCCTTCATGTTGACTAAACCAAGTCCTGTTTTATTTTTAGCTTTTGCTTTCAGAGGGAGCAATATATTTTTTACTACTTACAGGTATAGAGAGGGCCACTGCCAGAAAATACATGATGAAATAGCAGGCAAAGATTTCAAAACCCACCTAAGTGACTTAAAAACAAAAGTGCTATTTTCAAGAATGATGCAGGGTTTAGACACCAAGTACCATGTTTTGTAACAGATTTTAAAAAGTAATTACCTACCTATGGAGAGAGCACGTATGACTTAAAAAAAAAATCTCAACAATTATCATTAGAAATTAATAATATTTTAAATGTTTGATTTCAGCTGTGCTCAAGAAGTCATTTGTTTAGTCATGGGAGAAAACACTCCTGTATGCCCTCAGGTTACTAGACTTCTTTGGACATCCTCATTCTGAACAATTTAGGAGTGCAAATAGGACATGGACTTTTGTCATGAGACTATTCTTGAAAGTTTTGTCTGAAAAGAAACTTTGTCCTGCAGTTAAATTTTGGATATGTCTACCTTGCTTTCCATTAGTTGGAAAGAAAGGGAGTGGACTTTATCTTAAACCACACAAAAATGTTGGACTGCACTAGAACGTCTATGTCCACGTTTTATATATCCTCTAATTACTGAACAACCATGACTATAGAGGGGAAATAACTTGCCAAATTAGTAGCCTTCAAACTGTCACTTTTTATAAAGAGTAAATGATAAAAAGAAATGTAGCACTCATTTGTTAGTCATTTTTATGGGTAGCTTTAATCCATTTTGTGTGTAGACTCCAGTTGTTGGTATTGTTTCCAGTAAAAGAAAAATAATTTGGCTGCTGCTGCAACATTTTAAGCTTTCACTGTTACTATAAAAACAATCCCCAGGAGATTTTTTTTTTAGTCTCCTTGTATTGCTGGTTTGCAAGGACTTAGGAAGTAAAAGTTTAAAACGGCCTGGTAACAGACAAATCACTTTTAAAAGCCAGCATTGTACTGGCCTGGGAGTGCTACAGGAAAAGCTACTTTAAAAAAAAAAGGAAAATGCAACAGTACAAAAGCTAAGCAAGCCTAATTATTTTTTAAACAAATATATGGAGGTCATCTAAACTATGAATGCCTGAGAGGCCTTTTCCTACATGTGAATTGTCAGATCCATGCTGGATAGGCATCCAGGCAGAGCTCGGCTTTGTAACGCTGCTCCCAGTAGGAAGGCATCTCAGCGTTTGAGTAATGTACTTTAAAACAACAACGTACTTTTTCTGAATGCATTAAGGGTGAAGTTTTCAAACTGGGGTACCTAAAGATAGATCTGTCTTGTGACAGCACAGAGCTATCTCTGGTCAAGAGTTTTGGTGTAGCCTGGGGCTTTTTGGGTAGGTGTGTTAAATAACAGATTTTCAGTGACTGCAGCTAAAAATTTGTGATTTCTAATTTTGGTGGAGAGGTTTGTTCTGTAATGAAAGTGCTGCCTGAGGTCTTCAAAATATTTCAAATAAATAGACAAGGCTTTTCAGTGGAGTACAAGAAAGCGAGAAACAAAAGTTCCACTGGGATTTAAAGAGATTTGGTTGTTCAGCTCCTACAAACTCCCTTGAAAATCCCATTCCTCTTTTGTAAATGACGGCTGAATCTCGACAGATTTGGTGGTTCATTTTGGCTCATTGTCTGCATCCGCTCAGGCTGGAAGCTGGCCCGGGAATTTCGTTAGACCATGAGAAGTTTCCAGGAGAGTTTTCAGCTCATGGTTCCCAGGTATCTGAGGCTCTGCCACTTCCACTTCCCCCAGCCAGAAAACGCAGAGACGTGCAACCGTTTGCGAAAAAGGCTGGCCAAACCCTTTCTGAATCAAAGGAATATTCATGTTTTGGATCAAAGACTGGGGGAAGGATTTGACTAGCTCCTGAATTCTCTGTCCTCTGCTGCCAATGTCTGGTCCTAAATTATATCCATTGGCCAATGTAGAACATCTTATTGAGGTTATTTTTTTAGCACAAGTAAAATAAATAGTATCAGGTTTTGATCCTTAGGAGGAACCATGCAAAACCGTTCTTTAGCATATCTTGTTTTTAAGACTCCAGGTCTCCACTTTCAAATCACTGGGTCTAGAGCCAGGCTCCAAAATACATCTTGACGCACGCAGCCAAGCACTCATCTTTCTACAGAAAACCACTGAGCACCTGCTGCTGCTCCTCCTGACACCCTTCTCGTGGCAAACTAAGTCACTTCTGCATGGGCCAAGCACCTCCATCTGGCCTCAAAGAACTTTCCAGGACCTGAGAGCAACTGAGGAAGGCTCAGCCCTAGACATGAGCATGGATGCCTTAGGCTGGGGTGGCTCTCGGAGCTCTAGCTGTGGTCCAGGCAGGCAGCTAGCGCAGAACAAAAAGACAATCACTGTGTCAGAGGGCTCACACTGGATGTGCCAGACTCCACATTACACTCTCAAAAGGCTAAAACAACGCTCCGGCAATTAGCACGTGTAAAGCCCTCAGCTATTTATATCCTAGGAAATAGCTTGGATTTTATTATTTTTGGGTTAAGCCATTCCAAGCGGCAAAGCAGCAGTTATTTGTCTGCCATCTATTGATGTGCTGTCTTGATCTCTAATCGAGGCCGAGGGGGATACATTTCCACCTTTAATCCTTCAAACTTTCTAATGCTTTCATGTACAAATGTATACAGTAACTTGGCATTAGCATTCCACAAATATGCAAATTGTCTGTCAGATTGGACAGGCTGCATGCATTTGAAGTTGTGTTGACAGCCTACAGAAAAAAGACATTCTCAGCTCAAACATGAACAAGATGTTTATATCCTTTTTCCCTAAAAACATACATTTTATGTTTTAAGCAGAGATGGGAGCAAACTGCAAAATTTGGATCAAGACATCTTTTGCACCCATAAAATTTGGGGATGTCTGCATCAGGGGATTTTGATTCAGCTGGCTCTTGGAAAGGGGAAATTCAGCTCAGATCTGGCTTATGTTCCAGCCTTTACAAAATACAGTGGGAATTTGCACATGAGCCTCTGTTTCCAAGTAGGTTAACGCATAAAAGAAGCAGCTCAGAAGGTGTCATTATACTCTAGTGAGCTTTGCAGTTGGTGGCAACAGCAGTTACCTGACAAAGCACCATCTTGCCAGTCAACAGAAAAGGAAGCTGTAGAGCCCAGCATCCTTCCTGGCCCAGGGAAAGAGAACCAGAAACAGCAGTGGTGGGAGCCTGTGGAGGCTTGTTGTGTAGGGGGCACTGATGGGCACAGATGCAAAAGCCCAGGGTAGATCAATCCAGGCATCCACCTCCAGAATTCAGCCCCTCCAAAGCTCTCACCTGGGGGCTGCAGAGTCCTGTAGACCCTCCAATGGTATCAACATGTGTGGGTGTCTGTGTGAACCCAGATGAACTTGTATTCTTTTTTTAAGCATACATCCCATATCATGTAGGCTCATGAAAGCAAGATGTTTATCTCCCCAACTTCAACAAATTTCATAAACCAAGAGTTTTGTCAGCAAGGCTATAGACAAATGTCTCTTTGACTATACATTTCTAAGTATTTTAACTGAAATGGATTTAGTACACAATCTTAAGTAACTACCTCTCTAAGATCCCTGCCTTGAAATGAAGGACTGAAGTCTCCTCTTTTCTCCCAGCCTGCCGTGAGAGTATAGCAAACTAGGTATCTATGGCTCTGGCATATTGTCTCTTCCAGTGGAATATTATCCTAAATTGTGACTCAACATGGAAAAAAAAAAAAAAGCTGTTTAATAAGTGAATGCATGGAGATCTGTGATTCAGATGAAAACCTTATCTAACAGATGCATTTTGACACCCTGCATCTGGACATCCTGTACAAACCATCATAAGGTCTTGAGCAAATTTTTGGTGCAGAGGCTTCTTCTGCAGCTCATTGAAAAATTAGTTTCAGTGGTAAGGATCCACTGAAGAAAGCAAGAAATATACCCATGACGTCAAGGCCCCAGGAAGCTAAAGAATCTGTGAAGTAATGAGTCTCTTTGGAGCACAAGTTGAAATTCTGTCAATTAAAAATCTTTCCGGTAGCAAACCGCAGATGATTTGAAGGAGTGGAAAGTTGAAAAAGGGAAAACTTAGAACTTTAAATACATTTTATGGAAAACACTAGAGCTTTCCTTCACTGTCAGAAGACCGAAGGGAAAACTTTAGACTTGGGCTCCTTCAGCATTCATCAGCTAATTTCCCATGGCTGTGTAAGTTGGGCATGCCCGTGACACCGCAGGAGCTTGGATACCAACTGCCTTGGCTCCTGCTGGAGCTCCCTGGGCATCCACTCTCTGCTGTGCAGTTCCCATAAACCCAGCCCTAGCAACCTCCTGACTCATTCCCATTTGTAAAGCCTGTGCTTCAGGTTTTCCGTGTGGCAGGGAATGTTATGAAGCCAGGAGAGCTGTGGACTCACTGGCTGCCTCTTGGTATGCGTGCACTGACCAGTTTCTGAGTCATGTTCCAGAGATCTCTGCAGAGACAATGAGCTCTGGCCAAAGACCCTCACTTCATATTCCAGTTTGGTAAATGCCAGGTAACTGTTAACTTCATCAGGCAGGCAAAATTACTATCACTAGGCCATCAAGCACAGAAATAAGGTCACTTCATATTTCCCCAGAGAGCCTTGGGAGGCTGGAGCTGCTCTGTGTGCCCCAAAGCAAGTGGGGAAGCTTGTGAGGCATGGAATTCTTTCTTCAGCTATGCCAGCCCATATTTTAGCAACCATTTCAGAGGCCTAATTCTCTGGTATGGGTACGGATTGTTTGCCAACAACAACCGAGCTGAAAAGACCGGCAGCATCCGATGGAATACCTTCAAAGAATGTTCTTCAATAGCTCCCCAAAAGCAGAGAAAGGAAAACTGGTGCCTCAGAATGGCTCAGAATAGGTATAAGAAAGCTAGCTGTACAGAACAATAAGGGTATCAGGAGGCTGGTCTGACAAACAGGACATAATCACTTGCAGGGTGAGGCTGCGGTGGCGGCGGTGATTCGTGTGGTCTGCAGGAGAGTTGACAGCAGGAACTACGCCTTTGCTTACTTCGTGCAAGTAGATAACTCAGTGAGAGCAGAGAAATCATTTGACAGAGGCCAGACTCAGAAGGCATCTGAAATGTCTTTCTTTAAAGATAATCATGTTAGGAATCAAAAGGGGTCTAATGTTAGAGACTTGCCTTTCAAACGCAACAAATGATTATACCTGTCAAGATTTATGGACAGATTTATTTATGTTGACAGAGGGACCACTAATAGTTTGACAAATGAGAAGTCTTGACAGATACAACAGATATGTTCAAGTATATTTCCTCCTGTTTGAAATAGGAAATGAGTGAGTTATGACAAGCCTGTAATGTATATTGATACGACTTCTCCTAGGCTCCTTCTACAGAGGTAGATGCGTTCTACAGAGCTGGATACCGATCTGGAAAGCCAGTTATAACCCTAATCATCAGTGACCTGCTATCTTCCTCCATCAAGAAAGTATTTAAAATGGCTAATTTAGAGAAAACAGGAAGGAAAGCTTTTCCAGGTGGTGCTCCTGGATGGAAAACTTAGCTTCCAAAGTGAAGCAAGAAACTAGAGGAAAGAAATATTAGGATCTCAGGAAGCTTTATATTTAGAATAATTGCTAGCCAGGGACTTTTCATGTAAATTCACAGCAAACCTAATACTTCTTCCCAGCACGGAATGCCAGGCATCATTGTACCATCGAGGCTTGTGGTCAGCTCCAGCCAAGAAAGATCTATCCCAAGGACTGCTGCAGTCCTACAGCAGGGAACAATTCCATGCTAAAACCCCATTCAGGAAAAGTATAGAAAAGCTATCGCTATGCATTAGCATCTGATCAAAGGCCAGTCCAACAAACAAGACACCAGCAGCTTCAATGGACTTTGCCTCAGGCTCCAAGATCTTTTAGGAGTTTTATGTAGGAGCGTGCAACCATTACATCCCCAGCTGTGAAAGACAGAACAACCTGTTAAGTGCTGCTCTACCATGCAGCAGCCTTTAAATGCTACTTTCATTTAACAGACAGTGACTAACTCCTCATTTAAGTACAAGAATTCCGACCTTCTCACAGCCTGGAAGCTCTGGACAATGCAAGTGAGGAGAGACTGGAAGGAGAATCCCACTTTGTTGCCCTGAAGGCTGCCATCCTCTCCAAACTGGTGCTAAGTGTTGATGAAGCAACACTTGGTACAGTTACTGTCATTTGCTGTTGGTTTGGCTGCCAGACCCACATTTTCAAATAACAATGGGACAAATTACCACGTCCCCCAAGGCTTTACAACAAACACAAACAAGCAATTAAACAAACAAGTACTCTTGTCGCTCAGCAATTAAAGCATTTCCTGATCCCTTAATAAAAGCTGATCAAGTTTCCACGTATTAATGTGACTTTGCACACTCGATCATTTTATCGCATTAAGAACCCATCCTGTGCCTGTGGCCGATTAAAGTCAATCTGGCTGCCCTCCCTGGAGATCCCCCCAGGAAGGGGCTGGGAACAGCCATTCTTGAACCAGGAGTATGTCTGACATCGAAATGCATTTAACTAAAGCACAATGGGTAATGTTGTTCATGCAAAAACATTTTGGTGTTTCAAAAAACCATTAGAGGGCATCAAGGGAGGACTGGAGTTTTGAAAAAGAATGAACCTTGACAGGCTAAACTAACTATTGCTCTTTCACCAGCATACTCACTTGCCTGGAAAACTCCAGAAGGCCTATTAATTATTTTGGGGTTGTTCATGAAAGTCATCTGAGCTGGCAATTGCCAATTGCATGAGTATGTGACATTCCAGGGGCCGACAGTGCCATCTCCTTCATATAAATCTGTTAAATTACTAATATACTGAAGTATCTCAGCTTAAAACCCACTTTCAGTCTCCTTTATCAATTTTGCATCTGGTTTTCTCTGAGGTTGAGAAACAAAACACACCCCAAACACTTACCTCCTTGCCAGTCATTTTGTGCACGCTGTTCTTTGTTTAAAAAAAAAAAAGAAGAGAGAAAGAAAGTCTGCTCTGTAATTACCAGACACAGCCGTGGGAGTGGTTAATCTTTTAAAGCAACATTATGAATTATAATACCAAGTGTATACTTCATTGTGGTAATCCTGCAGTAATGCAAGCAATATTAGCATGTTCTGGGAGGCTGAGTACTGCCAGGGGACCAGGGATGCTTGCAGGAGAAGAAAAGGGGAAGATTTCACAGTAATGAAAACGATGTTGTGTTTAGTCCCACAAGCTAAAAACAAACTAAATATTTATGATAAACGAAAAGAATAAGGAGGATTATGGTGTCATTCACTGTAGAATAAAATATTACCTAATCTAAACATTTACATAAATAGCAGAAGGATAATGCACGCTGAATTTAGATGGTTCAAAGAGAGGAGGAAATAAACTGTAACAACAGCATAAGTGTTGCTGTGCACAGTGGTGGGTGCTCCTGGGGCTCCTCACCTCTCTGTCCCATGGAGCTGAGCACTGTGATGGCATTTCGGGCTACCAGACCTCAGATTAGAAAGAATGGAAGATATCTTCCTGCTCTGTGATGGAAAAGCATCCAACTCCATCCAAGGAGGTTTTTCTGGTGTAGACCTCTACCACCTGAAGACAGAAAAAAAAAAAAGAAAAATACATTACTTGACAGTGCTGGCAGGCTCTAAGGGACTATCTCAAATGGAAATGCAGCCACTTGAGATGGGATGTAGGCACCTGAATTCCACACACATCCCCAGGTCCAACACTGCTGAGCTCTGATGAGACCTGATTTGTTTGCTCTGCCACTTTTCTTTGGCTCCCTAGTGTCTCAAGGATGGCTCCAGTCAGACCCAAAAGCCTTATCTGGATGGAGCTGTCAGGCTCAGCACCTGCCCCTTCCTGTGCTACCTGACGGTTAGAAGCTACCAGTGCTCAAACTTTCAGGCTCTCCTCAGGAAATATCCCTCTCACATGAAAATGGCTGTTAAAGCACTTTTCTCCCGTGCTAGCTTCATCTAGCCTTGCTTGCTCTCCATCCCCCTGAGTCTTTCAGGACCCTGGCAGTACCTCGAGTCCCACTGAAGCCTTTGGATTTGTTGTGGGCCAGATGTCTGTAGGCAGATAACTCCCATCAGGATCATGGCTAAAGACTTCTGAATGCAGAGGCGATGCCATTTAACCACATCTTTCTGCAGCTGAAGCTGAATCACAGCTCTGTTTAAAATCATCTTTGTTCCAGGCCTGAGCTCATTAATTAATTATACAAAATTTCCAGTTGGAAACCCTTATTCTTTTTTGCTTTTGGTTTGTACTGTGAAGTAGAAAATAATGCATACAAGGGAATAAACTATAAAAAAATTCAGTTATTCGGTAACATCTGAGCTTTTGTCAGCATCCTGAAGAACATAGTCAAGAGTAATGATATTTCTGAAGAACTGGAAATGTCCTAGAGAATCCCATTCCAACATTATGGTTCTCCAATAATATTTTTAAAACAATTCAACAAACTTATGAAAACAGGTTTATACGCAGTATTGCATAAGGATTAGTCTACAAAAGTAACCCTGTAGAAATAACATTGTAATATAATACATACATCTGAATATTCAGCAAAAGAGATAATTTAGAACCATGGTGGCACTTTTGGATTGAAGAATGCCAGCATGAGGGAGGACATTGAGTCACTCTGGTGCTCTCCCAGACCTAACTCAATGCCCATAACTGAGGCTATTTTGCAAACAGACCCAAACTGGGATCCAAGCTAGTACAAGGCTGTGCATTTAAACACGGGTGGTAAACTGCTGTGCAACTCTTGGAGGGAGAATTGATTTTCTTCTGGTTGAAATGTGCGAAGATCCCGTGGTTTATCCGAAGAAGTAAACCTAAAGATAACAGTTTGGTAACCCAGGGTGATGTTTACAACTGTACTGAATGTGACAGCTTTCAAAGTATTATGTATATTTCTAAGGCTGTACATGTACAGCTCTGACAGCATGTCAGTTATAATTCTTGTAAAAAATGGATGTAATTTATTATGGTTCAAATATAGAATAAACTATATAAATGCTTCACCATAAAATACTAATTTCCTCATTGCTGAGGGGCTCATCTGCATTCTAAATAGCAGTAAAGATGTTTTAATTGAATAGGTTTTTCTTCCCTTTGCCTTGTCAATATGTCTGGCTAGGGTTAAAATAGATGCACAGAACTGGGGGAAATCTCTGAACAATAAAGGAAATCTTAACCACAAACAGGACAACTACGCTACCAGAAGTTAGGGGTGAGCTGGGTTTTCATGTTCTGGGGGGGCAGCATTGGAGGTTGCTCATGTGTGATTGATGGTACTTGTGAATAATACCAGTTGGCAGACATTAGTAACACTTTGTCTCACTTTTTGCTCAGTTGTTCACTTTTCTGCATTTGGCATGTTTTCATGTTTTTAATAGGAATTTTTCAGTCATGCATCTTTGACATGAAATAGCATGAAATGTGATGCCTCCGATTTTGAAGTATTTCCTTGCTGGCTGTATATGACATTAGTACAAAACTTATCATACGGAATTATCATCTTTGAAAGTAGCTTGCTTTTCAAGCTCCTTTATTTCCTCATCCCATGCACTGCAGAGAAATTTATATGAATATTTTGCACTTAATTCTAATTTCATCCGAATGTATAGCCAGAGAAACTTCTCTAGACTAAGCACTGGATTAAACAGGGCTAGGATTCAAAATTATCTCTCCGGTTGAACCTTAACATGAATATTGAAATTAACTGCTGCAAGCCTTAGTACAGGGAAAAAATGACCAGAAGAACTAAAAGAACTACTTGCTTTTATTTTGTAGTGAGTTATCTACAATTTTTTACCTATCCTTTAAATATGTACGGGGCTTAAAGGGGCTTATGCATTAAATAAAGTGAAATCTAGAAATGAAGTTTAAACATAGGTATTTATTTTACCGTAAAACTGCATCTGGGCCTATCCACTGAATATTTAGATATTCTAGAACTATTTGATTCTTAGTCTTCCTGGAATTCATATTCATGTCCAATATTTCATATTGTGTCCATGAGTTTCTGAATATTACAGCCAAACACAGATGACACAGACTTAGGTTTGACCACTGACATAATTAAGCATCTTTAACAGCAAATATTTCATAAGAAAATGGACACAGAAATATTCCCCTAATGTAAGCAGAATTTGCACTGAGGAATCACATGCTTCCACGAAATCCTGTGTTCACATGCACTCTTCCAAGATCTCTGAACCAGGACCGGAGGTTTGACT